>NW_027490193.1:561047-861047 GCF_050948175.1 Xylocopa sonorina | reverse complement strand
GTATCGTAGCAATAGAGTTCTAATGCTACTTAAATCGCGATATCGCATCTCATTTATATGTTTCGTGATAAGATATAATATTCTTCGCGAAGTGTCAGGTATACCTCGTATTCACTTCAAAAGAATGTAAATGCGACACTTCCATGCTAGGAAATAGCGTTTGCAGATGTCTACGTATTGTAGCAATAGATTTCTACTGCTTCTTAAAACGCGATATCGCATCTCACTGCTATGTTTCATTAGAAGATATAATATTCATTATAGAGTGTTATGTATACCTCGTACTCACTTCAAAAGAATGTAAATGCGACCCTTCCATGCTAGGAAATAGCGTTTGCAGATGTCTGCGTATCGTAGCAATAGGGTTCTAATGCTTCTTAGAACGCGATATCGCATCTCACTTCTATGTTTCATGATAAGATATAATATTCATTGCGAAGTGTCATGTATACCTCGTATTCACTTCAAAAGAATGTAAATGCGACGCTTCCATGCTAGGAAGTAGCGTTTGCAGATGTCTACGCATCATAGCAATAGTGTTCTAATGCTTCTTAAAACGCGAAATCGCATCTCTCTTCCGTGTTTCATGATAAGATGGAATATTCATTGCGAGGTGTCATATATACCTCGTATTCATTTCAAAAGAATGTTAATGCGACTATTGCTTGCTGGGAAATAGCTTTTGCAGATGTCTACGTATCGTAGCAATAGAGTTATAATGTTACTTAAATCGCGATTTCGCATCTCATTTATATGCTTCGTGATAAGATATAATATTCATTGCGAAGTATCATGTATACTTCGTATTCACTTCAAAAGGATGTAAGTGCGACACTTCCATACTAGGAAACAGAGTTTGCAGATGTCTCCGCATCGAGGCCATAGAGTTCTAATGCTTCTTAAAACGCGAAATCGCATCTCTCTTCTATGTTTCATGATAAGATATAATATTCATTGCGAAGTATCATGTATACCTCGATTTCACTTCACAAGAATGTAAATGCGACACTTCCTTGCTAGGAAATATTGTTTGCAGATGTCTACGTATCACAGCAATAGAGTACTAATGCTTCTTAAGACGAGATGTCGTATTTCATTTCTATGTTTCGTAATAAGATATAATATTCTTTGTGTAATGTTATGTATACCCCGTACTCACTTCAAAAGAATGTAAATGCGACAGTTCCATGCTAGGAAACAGCGTTTGCAGATGTCTACGTATCGTAGCAATAGAGTTCTAATGCTTCTTAAAACGAGATGCCTCATTCCATTTCTATGTTCCGTGATAAGATATAATATTCATTGCGGAGTGTCACGTATACCTCGTATTCACTTCAAAAGAATGTAAGTGCGACACTTCCATGCTAGGAAATAGCGTTTGCAGATGTCTACGCGTCGGGGCAATATAGATCTATTGCTTCTTAAAACGCGATATCGCATCTCACTTCTATGTTTCATGATAAGATATAATATTCATTGCGAAGTGTCATGTATACCTCGTATTCCCTCCAAACGAATGCAAATGCGACACTTCCTTGCTAGGAAATGGCGTATTCAGATGTCTACGTATCGTAGCAATAGAGTTCTAATGCTACTTAAATCGCGATATCGCATCTCATTTATATGTTTCGTGATAAGATATAATATTCTTCGCGAAGTGTCAGGTATACCTCGTATTCACTTCAAAAGAATGTAAATGCGACACTTCCATGCTAGGAAATAGCGTTTGCAGATGTCTACGTATTGTAGCAATAGATTTCTACTGCTTCTTAAAACGCGATATCGCATCTCACTGCTATGTTTCATTAGAAGATATAATATTCATTATAGAGTGTTATGTATACCTCGTACTCACTTCAAAAGAATGTAAATGCGACCCTTCCATGCTAGGAAATAGCGTTTGCAGATGTCTGCGTATCGTAGCAATAGGCTTCTAATGCTTCTTAGAACGCGATATCGCATCTCACTTCTATGTTTCATGATAAGATATAATATTCATTGCGAAGTGTCATGTATACCTCGTATTCACTTCAAAAGAATGTAAATGCGACGCTTCCATGCTAGGAAGTAGCGTTTGCAGATGTCTACGCATCATAGCAATAGTGTTCTAATGCTTCTTAAAACGCGAAATCGCATCTCTCTTCCGTGTTTCATGATAAGATGGAATATTCATTGCGAGGTGTCATATATACCTCGTATTCATTTCAAAAGAATGTTAATGCGACTATTGCTTGCTGGGAAATAGCTTTTGCAGATGTCTACGTATCGTAGCAATAGAGTTCTAATGTTACTTAAATCGCGATTTCGCATCTCATTTATATGCTTCGTGATAAGATATAATATTCATTGCGAAGTATCATGTATACTTCGTATTCACTTCAAAAGGATGTAAGTGCGACACTTCCATACTAGGAAACAGAGTTTGCAGATGTCTCCGCATCGAGGCCATAGAGTTCTAATGCTTCTTAAAACGCGAAATCGCATCTCTCTTCTATGTTTCATGATAAGATATAATATTCATTGCGAAGTATCATGTATACCTCGATTTCACTTCACAAGAATGTAAATGCGACACTTCCTTGCTAGGAAATATTGTTTGCAGATGTCTACGTATCACAGCAATAGAGTACTAATGCTTCTTAAGACGAGATGTCGTATTTCATTTCTATGTTTCGTAATAAGATATAATATTCTTTGTGTAATGTTATGTATACCCCGTACTCACTTCAAAAGAATGTAAATGCGACAGTTCCATGCTAGGAAACAGCGTTTGCAGATGTCTACGTATCGTAGCAATAGAGTTCTAATGCTTCTTAAAACGAGATGCCTCATTCCATTTCTATGTTCCGTGATAAGATATAATATTCATTGCGGAGTGTCACGTATACCTCGTATTCACTTCAAAAGAATGTAAGTGCGACACTTCCATGCTAGGAAATAGCGTTTGCAGTTGTCTACGCGTCGGGGCAATATAGATCTATTGCATCTTAAAACGCGATATCGCATCTCACTTCTATGTTTCATGATAAGATATAATATTCATTGCGAAGTGTCATGTATACCTCGTATTCCCTCCAAACGAATGCAAATGCGACACTTCCTTGCTAGGAAATGGCGTATTCAGATGTCTACGTATCGTAGCAATAGAGTTCTAATGCTACTTAAATCGCGATATCGCATCTCATTTATATGTTTCGTGATAAGATATAATATTCTTCGCGAAGTGTCAGGTATACCTCGTATTCACTTCAAAAGAATGTAAATGCGACACTTCCATGCTAGGAAATAGCGTCTGCAGATGTCTACGCGTCGAGGCAATAGAGTTCTAATGCTTCTTAAAACGCGATATCGAATCTCAATTCTATGTTTCATTATAAGATATAATATTCATTGCGAAGTGTCATGTGTACCTCGTATTCACATCAAAAGAATGTAAATGCGACTATTCCTTGCTAGGGCATAGCGTTTGCAGATGCCTACGTATCGTAGCAATAGAGTTCTAATGCTTCTTAGATCGCGATATCGCATCTCATTTCTATGTTTCGTGATAAGTTATAATATTCATTCCGAAGTGTCATGTAAACCTCGAATTAACTTCTAAAGAATGTAAATGCGACTATTGGTTGCTAGGAAATAGCGATTGCAGATGTCTACGTATCGCAGCATTAGATTACTAATGCTTCTCAAAACGCGATATCGCATCTCATTTCTATGTTTCCCGATAAGATATAATATTCATTGCGAAGTGTCATGTACACCTCGTATTCACTTCAAAAGAATGTAAATGCGACACTTCCATGCTAGGAAATAGCGACTGCAGATGTCTACGCGTCGAGGCAATAGAGTTCTAATGCTTCTTAAAACGCGATATCGCATCTCACTTCTATGTTTCATGATAAGATATAATGTTCATTGCCAAGTGTCATATGTACCTCGTATTCACTTCAAAAGAATGTAAATGCGAATCTTCCTTGCTAGGAAATAGCGTTTGCAGATGACTACGTATCGGAGCAATGGAGTTCTAATGCTTCTCAAAACGAGATATCGCATCTCATTTCTATGCTTCATGATAAGATATAATATTCATTGCGAAGAGTCATGTATACCTCGTATTCCCTCCAAACGAATGTAAATGCGACACATCCTTGCTAGGAAATGGCGTATTCAGATGTCTACGTATCGTAGCAATAGAGTTCTAATGCTACTTGAATCGCAATATCGCATCTCATTTATATGTTTCTTGATAAGATATAATATTCATCGCGAAGTGTCATGTATACCTCATATTCACTTCAAAAGAATGTAAATGCGATTATTGCTTGCTAGGAAATAGCGTTTGCAGATGTCTACATATCGCAGCAATAGCGTTCTAATGCTACTTATATCGCGATATGACACCTCATTTATATGTTTCGTGATAAGAAATAATGTTCATTGCGAAGTGTCATGTATACCTCGCATTCACTTCAAAAGAACGTAAGTGCGACACTTCTATGCTAGGAAATAGCGTTTGCAGATGTCTCCGCATTGAGGCCATAGATTTCTAATGCTTCTTAAAACGCGAAGTCGCATCTCTCTTCTATGTTACATGATAAGATATAATATTCATTGCGAAGTGTCATGTATACCTCGTATTCCCTCCAAACGAATGTAAATGCGACACTTCCTTGCTAGGAAATGGCGTATTCAGATGTCTACGTATCGTAGCAATAGAGTTCTAATGCTACTTAAATCGCGATATCGCATCTCATTTATATGTTTCGTGATAAGATATAATATTCATCGCGAAGTGTCAGGTATACCTCGTATTCACTTCAATAGAATGTAAATGCGACACATCCATGCTAGGAAATAGCGTCTGCAGATGTCTACGCGTCGTCGCAATAGAGTTCTAATGCTTCTTAAAACGCGATATCGAATCTCAATTCTATGTTTCATTATAAGATATAATATTCATTGCGAAGTGTCATGTATTCCTCGTATTTACATCAAAAGAATGTAAATGCGACTATTGGTTGCTAGGAAATAGCGATTGCAGATGTCTACGTATCGTAGCAATAGAATTCTAATGCTTCTCAGAACGCGATATCGCATCTCATTTCTAAGTTTCCTGATAAGATATAATACTCATTGCGGAGTGTCATGTACACCTCGTATTCACTTCAAAAGAATGTAAATGCTACACTTCCATGCTAGGAAATAGCGTCTGCAGATGTCTACGCGTCGAGGCAATAGAGTTCTAATGCTTCTTAAAACGCGATATCGCATCTCACTTCTATGTTTCATGGTAAGATATAATGTTCATTGCCAAGTGTCATATGTACCTCGTATTCACTTCAAAAGAATGTAAATGCGAATCTTCCTTGCTAGGAAATAGCGTTTGCAGATGACTACGTATCGGAGCAATGGAGTTCTAATGCTTCTCAAAACGAGATATCGCATCTCATTTCTATGCTTCATGATAAGATATAATATTCATTGCGAAGAGTCATGTATACCTCGTATTCCCTCCAAACGAATGTAAATGCGACACAGCCTTGCTAGGAAATGGCGTATTCAGATGTCTACGTATCGTAGCAATAGAGTTCTAATGCTACTTGAATCGCAATATCGCATCTCATTTATATGTTTCTTGATTAGATATAATATTCATCGCGAAGTGTCATGTATACCTCATATTCACTTCAAAAGAATGTAAATGCGATTATTGCTTGCTAGGAAATAGCGTTTGCAGATGTCTACATATCGCAGCAATAGCGTTCTAATGCTACTTATATCGCGATATGACACCTCATTTATATGTTTCGTGATAAGAAATAATGTTCATTGCGAAGTGTCATGTATACCTCGCATTCACTTCAAAAGAACGTAAGTGCGACACTTCTATGCTAGGAAATAGCGCTTGCAGATGTCTCCGCATTGAGGCCATAGATTTCTAATGCTTCTTAAAACGCGAAGTCGCATCTCTCTTCTATGTTACATGATAAGATATAATATTCATTGCGAAGTGTCATGTATACCTCGTATTCCCTCCAAACGAATGTAAATGCGACACTTCCTTGCTAGGAAATGGCGTATTCAGATGTCTACGTATCGTAGCAATAGAGTTCTAATGCTACTTAAATCGCGATATCGCATCTCATTTATATGTTTCGTGATAAGATATAATATTCATCGCGAAGTGTCAGGTATACCTCGTATTCACTTCAATAGAATGTAAATGCGACACATCCATGTTAGGAAATAGCGTCTGCAGATGTCTACGCGTCGTCGCAATAGAGTTCTAATGCTTCTTAAAACGCGATATCGAATCTCAATTCTATGTTTCATTATAAGATATAATATTCATTGCGAAGTGTCATGTATTCCTCGTATTTACATCAAAAGAATGTAAATGCGACTATTGGTTGCTAGGAAATAGCGATTGCAGATGTCTACGTATCGTAGCAATAGAATTCTAATGCTTCTCAGAACGCGATATCGCATCTCATTTCTAAGTTTCCTGATAAGATATAATACTCATTGCGGAGTGTCATGTACACCTCGTATTCACTTCAAAAGAATGTAAATGCTACACTTCCATGCTAGGAAATAGCGTCTGCAGATGTCTACGCGTCGAGGCAATAGAGTTCTAATGCTTCTTAAAACGCGATATCCCATCGCAATTCTATGTTTCATTATAAGATATAATATTCATTGCGAAGTGTCATGTATACCTCGTATTCACATCAAAAGAATGTAAATTCGACTATTCCTTGCTAGGGCATAGCGTTTGCAGATGCCTACGTATCACAGCAATAGAGTTCTAATGCTTCATAGATCGCGATATCGCATCTCATTTCTATGTTTCGTGATATGTTATAATATTCATACCGTAGTGTCATGTAAACCTCGAATTCACTTCAAAAGAATGTAAATGCGACTATTGGTTGCTTGGAAATAGCGATTGCAGATGTCTACGTATCATAGCAATAGTATTCTAATGCTTCTCAAAACGCGATATCGCATCTCATTTCTAAGTTTCCTGATAAGATATAATATTCATTGCGGATTGTCGTGTACATCTCGTATTCACTTCAAAAGAATGTAAATGCGACAATTCCATGCTAGGAAATAGCGTCTGCAGATGTCTACGCGTCGAGGCAATAGAGTTCTAATGCTTCTTAAAACGCGATATCGCATCTCACTTCTATGTTTCATGATAAGATATAATATTCATTGCGAAGTGTCATGTATACCTCGTATTCACATCCAAAGAATGTAAATGCGACTATTCCTTGCTAGGGCATAGCGTTTGCAGATGCCTACTTATCGTAGCAATAGATTTCTAATGCTTCTTAGATCGCGATATCGCATCTCATTTCTATGTTTCGTGATAAGTTATAATAATCATTCCGAAGTGTCATGTAAACCTCGAATTCACTTCAAAAGAATGTAAATGCGACTATTGGTTGCTAGGAAATAGCGTTTGCAGATGACTACGTATCGTAGGAATAGTGTTCTAATGCTTCTTAGATCGCGATATCGCGTCTCATTTCTATGTTTCGTGATAAGTTATAATATTCATTCCGAAGTGTCATGTAAACCTCGAATTCACTTCAAAAGAATGTAAATGCGACTATTGGTTGCTAGGAAATAGCGATTGCAGATGTCTACGTATCGTAGCAATAGAGTTCTAATGCTTCTCAAAACGCGATATCGCATCTTATTTCTATGTTTCATGATAAGATATAATATTCATTGCGAAGTGTCATGTATACCTCGTATTCACTTCAAAAGAATGTAAATGCGACTACTCCTTGCTAGGGCATAGCGTTTGCAGATGCCTACGTGTCGTAGCAATAGATTTCTAATGCTTCTTATATCGCGATATCGCATCCCATTTCTATGTTTCGTGATATGTTATAATATTCATTCCGAAGTGTCATGTAAACCTCGTATTCAATTCAAAAGAATGTAAATGCGACTATTGCTTGCTAGGAAATAGCGTTCGCAGATGTCTACGTATCGTAGCAATAGCGTTCTAATGCTTCTTGGATCGCGATATCGCATCTCATTTGTATGTCTCGTGATAAGTTATAATATTCATTCCGAAGTGTCATGTATACCTCGAATTCTCTTCAAAAGAATGTAAATGCGAGACTTCCATGCTAGGAAATAGCGTTTGCAGATATCTTCGCACCGAGGCAATAGGGTTCTAGTGCTTCTTAAAACGCGATATCGCATCTCACTTCTATGTTACATGATAAGATATAATGTTCAGTGCGAAGTGTTCTGTATACCTCGTATTCACTTCAAAAGAATGTAAATGCGAATCTTCCTTGCTAGGAAATAGCGTTTGCAGATGTCTACTTATCGTAGTAATTGGGTTCTAATGCTTCTCAAAACGCCATATCGCATCTCATTTCCATGTTTCGTGATAAGATATAATATTCACTGCGAAGGGTCATGTATACCTCGTATTCACATCAAAAGAATGTAAATGCGACTATTGCTTGCTAGGAAATAGCGTTTGCAGATGTCTACGTATCGTAGCAATAGCGTTCTAATGCTACTTAAATCGCGACATCACATCTCATTTCTATGTTTCGTGATAAGATATAATATTCATTGCGAAGTGTCATGTACACCTCGTATTCACTTCAAAAGAATGTAAATGCGACACTTCCATGCGAGGAAATAGTGTTTGCAGATGCCTACATATCGTAGCAATGAATTTTTAATGCTACTTAAATCGCAATATCGCATCTCATTTATATGTTTCGTGAAAAGATATTATATTCATTGCGAAGTGTCAGGTATACCTCGTATTCACTTCAAAAGAATTTAAATGCGACGTTTCCATCCTAGGAGATAGCGTTTGCAGATGTCTACGTATAGTAGCAAAAGAGTCCTAATGCTTCTTAAAACGAGATGTCGCATTTCACTACTATGTTTCGTGATAAGATATAATATTCATTGCGAAGTATCATGTACACCTCGTATTCACTTCAAAAGGAAGTAAATGCGACTATTGCTTGCTAGGAAATAGCGTTTGCAGATGTCTACGTATCGTAGCAATAGAGTTCTAATGCTTCTTAAAACGCGATATCGCATCTCACTTCTATGTGTCATGACAAGATATAATATTCATTGCGAAGTGTCATGTATACCTCGATTTCACTTCACAAGAATGTAAATGCGACACTTCCTTGCTAGGAAATATTGTTTGCAGATGTCTACGTATCACAGCAATAGAGCACTAATGCTTCTTAAAACGAGATGTCGTATTTCATTTCTATGTTTCGTAATAAGATATATTATTCATTGTGTAATGTTATGTATACCTCGTATTCACTTCAGTGGAATGTAATTGCGAAATTTCCTTGCTAGGAAATAGAGATTGCAGATGTCTACGTATATTAGCAATAGAGTTCTAATGCTTCCCAAAACACGATAGAGCACCTCATTCCTATGTTTCATGATAAGATATAATATTCATTGCGAAGTGTCATGTATATCTCGTATTCCCTTCAAAAGAATGTAAATGCGACACTTCCATGCTAGGAAATACCGTTTGCAGATGTCTACGTATCGTAGCAATAGAGTTCTAATGCTTCTCAAAACGCGATATAGCACCTCATTCCTATGTTTCATGATAAGATATAATATTCATTGCGATGTGTCATGTATATCTCGCATTCTCTTCAAACGAATGTAAATGCGACACTTCCATGCTAGGAAATAGCGTTTGCAGATGTCTACGTATCGTAGCAATAGAGTTCTAATGCTTCTTAAAACGCGATATCGCATCTCACTTTTATGTTTCATGATAAGATATAATATTCATTGCGAAGTGTCATGTATATCTCGTATTCACTTCAAAAGAATGTAAATGCGACACTTCCATGCTAGGAAATACCGTTTGCAGATGTCTACGTATCGTAGCAATAGAGTTCTAATGCTTCTCAAAACGCGATATAGCACCTCATTCCTATGTTTCATGATAAGATATAATATTCATTGCGAAGTGTCATGTATATCTCGTATTCTCTTCAAACGAATGTAAATGCGACACTTCCATGCTAGGAAATAGCGTTTGCAGATGTCTACGTATCGTAGCAATAGAGTTCTAATGCTTCTTAAAACGCGATATCGCATCTCACTGCTATGTTTCATGAGAAGATATAATATTCATTGCGAAGTGTCATGTATATCTCGTATTCACATCAAAAGAATGTAAATGCGACACTTCCATGCTAGGAAATAGCGTTTGCAGATGTCTACGTATCGCAGCAATAGAGTTCCAATGCTTCCTAAAACGCGATATCGCATCACTCTTCTATGTTTCATGATAAGGTATAATATTCATAGCGAAGTGTCATGTATATCTCGTATTCTCTTCAAACTAATGTAAATGCGACACTTCCATGCTAGGAAATAGCGTTTGCAGATGTCTACGTATCGTAGCAATAGAGTTCTAATGCTTCTTAAAACGCGATATCGCATCTCACTGCTATGTTTCACGAGAAGATATAATATTCATTGCGAAGTGTCATGTATATCTCGTATTCACATGAAAAGAATGTAAATGCGACACTTCCATGCTAGGAAATAGCGTTTGCAGATGTCTACGTATCGTAGCAATAGAGTTCTAATGCTTCTTAGAACGCGATATCGCATCTCACTTTTATGTTTCATGATAAGGTATAATATTCATAGCGAAGTGTCATGTATACCTCGTATTCACTTCAAATGAATGTAAATGCGACACTTCCATGCTAGGAAATAGCGTTTGCAGATGTCTACGTATCGTAGCAATAGAGTTCTAATGCTCCTTAAAACGCGATATCGCATCTCACTTCTATATTTCATGATAAGGTATAATATTCATTGCGAAGTGTCATGTATATCTCGTATTCACTTCAAACGAATGTAAATGCGACACTTCCATGCTAGGAAATAGCGTTTGCAGATGTCTACGTATCGTAGCAATAGAGTTCTAATGCTCCTTAAAACGCGATATCGCATCTCACTGCTATGTTTCATGATAAGATATAATATTCATTGTGGAGTGTCATGTATACCTCGTATTCACTTCAAATGAATGTAAATGCGACACTTCATATGCTAGGAAGTAGCGGTTGCAGATTTCTACGTATCGTAGCAATAGGGTTCTGATGCTTCTTAAGACGCAATATCGCATCTCACTTCTATGTTACATGATAAGATATAATATTCATTGCGAAGTGTCATGTATACCTCGATTTCTCTTCACAAGAAAGTAAACGCGACACTTCCTTGCTAGGAAATAGCGTTTGCAGATGTCTACGTATCGCAGCAATAGAGTTCCAATGCTTCCTAAAACGCGATATCGCATCTCCCTTCTATGTTTCATCATAAGGTATAATATTCATTGCGAAGTGTCATGTATACCTCGTATTCACTACAAATGAATGTAAATGTGACACTAACATGCTAGGAAATAGCGTTTGCAGATGTCTACGTATCACAGCAATAGAGTACTAATGCTTCTTAAAACGAGATGTCGTATTTCATTTCTATGTTTCGTAATAAGATATAATATTCATTGTGTAATGGTATGTATACCTCGTATTCACTTCAGTGGAATGTAAGTGCAAAATTTCCTTGCTAGGAAATAGAGATTGCAGATGTCTACGTATATTAGCAATAGAGTTCTAATGCTTCTGAAAACGCGATATAGCACCTCATTCCTATGTTTCATGATAAGATATAATATTCATTGCGAAGTGTCATGTATGTCTCGTATTCACATCAAAAGAATGTAAATGCGACACTTCCATGCTAGGAAATAGCGTTTGCAGATGTCTACGTATCGTAGCAATAGAGTTCTAATGTTTCTTAAAACGCGATATCGCATCTCACTGCTATGTTTCATGAGAAGATATAATATTCATTGCGAAGTGTCATGTATATCTCGTATTCACATCAAAAGAATGTAAATGCGACACTTCCATGCTAGGAAATAGCGTTTGCAGATGTCTACGTATCGTAGAAATAGAGTTCTAATGCTTCTCAAAACGCGATATGGCACCTCATTCCTATGTTTCGTGATAAGATATAATATTCATTGCGAAGTGTCATGTGTATCTCGTATTCACTGCAAACGAATGTAAATGCGACACTTCCATGCTAGGAAATAGCGTTTGCAGATGTCTACGTATCGTAGCAATAGAGTTCTAATGCTCCTTAAAACGCGATATCGCATCTCACTTCTACGTTTCATGATAAGGTATAATATTCATTGCGAAGTGTCATGTATATCTCGTATTCACTTCAAATGAATGTAAATATGACACTTCCATGCTAGGAAATAGCGTTTGCAGATGTCTACGTATCGAAGCAATAGAGTTCTAATGCTGCTTAGAACGCGATTTCGCATCTCACTTCTATGTTTCATGATAAGGTATAATATTCATTGTGATGTGTCATGTATACCTCTTATTCGCTTCAGTGGAATGTAAGTGCGACATGTCCATGCTAGGAAATAGCGTTTGCAGATGTCTACGTATCGTATCAATAGGGTTCTAATGCTTCTTAAAACGGGATGTCGTATTTCATTTCTATGTTTCGTAATAAGATACAATATTCATTGTGTAGTGTTATGTATACCTCGTATTCACTTCAGTGGAATATATGTGCGACATGTCCATGCTAGGAAATAGAGTTTGCAGATGTCTACGTATCGTAGCAATAGAGTTCTACTGCTTCTCAAAACGCGATATAGCACCTCATTCGTATGTTTCATGATAAGATATAATATTCATTGCGAAGTGTCATGTATATCTCGTATTCACTTCAAAAGAATGTAAATATGGCACTTCCATGCTAGGAAATAGCGTTTGCAGATGTCTACGTATCGTAGCAATAGAGTTCTAATGCTGCTTAGAACGCGATATCGCATCCCACTTCTATGTTTCATGATAAGGTATAATATTCATTGCGAAGTGTCATGTATACCTCGATTTCACTTCACAAGAATGTAAATGCGACACTTCCTTGCTAGAAAATATTGTTTGCATATGTCTACGTATCGTAGCAATAGAGTTCTAGTGCTTCTTAAAACGCGATATCGCATCTCACTGCTATGTTTCATGATAAGATATAATATTCATTATGGAGTGTTATGTATACCTCGTACTCACGTCAAAAGAATGTAAATGCGACCCTTCCATGCTAGGAAATAGCCTCTGCAGATGTCTACGTATCGTAGCAATAGAGTTCTAATGCTTCCTAAAACGCGATATAGCACCTCAATCCTATATTTCATGATAAGATATAATATTCATTCTGAAGTGTCATGTATATCTCGTACTCACTTCAAAAGAATGTAAATGCGACACTTCCATGCTAGGATATAGCGTTTGCAGATGTCTACGTATCGTAGCAATAGAGTTCAAATGCTTCTTAAAACGAGATGTCACATTTCATTTCTATGTTTCGTGATAAGATATAAAATTTATTGTGGAGTGTTATGTATACCTCGTATTCACTTCAAAAGAACGTAAATAAGACACTTCCATGCTAGGAAATAGCGTTTGCAGATGTCTACGTATCGTAGCAATTGTGTTCCAATGCTTCTTAGAACGCGATATCGCATCTCACTTCTATGATTCATGATAAGATATAATATTCATTGCGAAGTGTCATGTATACCTCGTATTCACTTCAGAAGAATGTAAATATGACACTTCCATGCTAGGAAATAGCGTTTGCAGATGTCTACGTATCGTATCAATAGGGTTCTAATTCTTCTTAAAACGGGATGTCGTATTTCATTTCTATGTTTCGTAATAAGATACAATATTCATTGTGTAGTGTTATGTATACCTCGTATTCACTTCAGTGGAATGTATGTGCGACATGTCCATGCTAGGAAATAGAGTTTGCAGATGTCTACGTATCGTAGCAATAGAGTTCTACTGCTTCTCAAAACGCGATATAGCACCTCATTCGTATGTTTCATGATAAGATATAATATTCATTGCGAAGTGTCATGTTTATCTCGTATTCACTTCAAAAGAATGTAAATATGACACTTCCATGCTAGGAAATAGCGTTTGCAGATGTCTACGTATCGTAGCAATAGAGTTCTAATGCTGCTTAGAACGCGATATCGCATCTCACTTCCATGTTTCATGATAAGGTATAATATTCATTGTGATGTGTCATGTATACCTCGTACTCACTTCAAAAGAATGTAAATGCGACACTTCCATGCTAGGATATAGCGTTTGCAGATGTCTACGTATCGTAGCAATAGAGTTCTTATGCTGCTTAGAACGCGATATCGCATCCCACTCCTATGTTTCATGATAAGGTATAATATTCATTGTCATGTGTCATGTATACCTCGTACTCACTTCAAAAGAATGTAAATGCGACACTTCCATGCTAGGATATAGCGTTTGCAGATGTCTACGTATCGTAGCAATAGAGTTCTAATGCTTCTTAAAACGAGATGTCACATTTCATTTCTATGTTTCGTGATAAGATATAAAATTTATTGTGGAGTGTTATGTATACCTCGTATTCACTTCAAAAGAACGTAAATAAGACACTTCCATGCTAGGAAATAGCGTTTGCAGATGTCTACGTATCGTAGCAATAGTGTTCTAATGCTTCTTAGAACGCGATATCGCATCTCACTTCTATGATTCATGATAAGATATAATATTCATTGTGGAGTGTCATGTATACCTCGTATTCACTTCAAATGAATGTAAATGCGACACTTCCATGCTAGGAAGTAGCGGTTGCAGATTTCTACGTATCGTAGCAATAGGGTTCTGATGCTTCTTAAGACGCAATATCGCATCTCACTTCTATGTTACATGATAAGATATAATATTCATTGCGAAGTGTCATGTATACCTCGATTTCTCTTCACAAGAAAGTAAACGCGACACTTCCTTGCTAGGAAATAGCGTTTGCAGATGTCTACGTATCGCAGCAATAGAGTTCCAATGCTTCCTAAAACGCGATATCGCATCTCCCTTCTATGTTTCATGATAAGGTATAATATTCATTGCGAAGTGTCATGTATACCTCGTATTCACTACAAATGAATGTAAATGTGACACTACCATGCTAGGAAATAGCGTTTGCAGATGTCTACGTATCACAGCAATAGAGTACTAATGCTTCTTAAAACGAGATGTCGTATTTCATTTCTATGTTTCGTAATAAGATATAATATTCATTGTGTAATGGTATGTATACCTCGTATTCACTTCAGTGGAATGTAAGTGCGAAATTTCCTTGCTAGGAAATAGAGATTGCAGATGTCTACGTATATTAGCAATAGAGTTCTAATGCTTCTGAAAACGCGATATAGCACCTCATTCCTATGTTTCATGATAAGATATAATATTCATTGCGAAGTGTCATGTATGTCTCGTATTCACATCAAAAGAATGTAAATGCGACACTTCCATGCTAGGAAATAGCGTTTGCAGATGTCTACGTATCGTAGCAATAGAGTTCTAATGTTTCTTAAAACGCGATATCGCATCTCACTGCTATGTTTCATGAGAAGATATAATATTCATTGCGAAGTGTCATGTATATCTCGTATTCACATCAAAAGAATGTAAATGCGACACTTCCATGCTAGGAAATAGCGTTTGCAGATGTCTACGTATCGTAGAAATAGAGTTCTAATGCTTCTCAAAACGCGATATGGCACCTCATTCCTATGTTTCGTGATAAGATATAATATTCATTGCGAAGTGTCATGTGTATCTCGTATTCACTGCAAACGAATGTAAATGCGACACTTCCATGCTAGGAAATAGCGTTTGCAGATGTCTACGTATCGTAGCAATAGAGTTCTAATGCTCCTTAAAACGCGATATCGCGTCTCACTTCTACGTTTCATGATAAGGTATAATATTCATTGCGAAGTGTCATGTATATCTCGTATTCACTTCAAATGAATGTAAATATGACACTTCCATGCTAGGAAATAGCGTTTGCAGATGTCTACGTATCGAAGCAATAGAGTTCTAATGCTGCTTAGAACGCGATTTCGCATCTCACTTCTATGTTTCATGATAAGGTATAATATTCATTGTGATGTGTCATGTATACCTCTTATTCGCTTCAGTGGAATGTAAGTGCGACATGTCCATGCTAGGAAATAGCGTTTGCAGATGTCTACGTATCGTATCAATAGGGTTCTAATGCTTCTTAAAACGGGATGTCGTATTTCATTTCTATGTTTCGTAATAAGATACAATATTCATTGTGTAGTGTTATGTATACCTCGTATTCACTTCAGTGGAATATATGTGCGACATGTCCATGCTAGGAAATAGAGTTTGCAGATGTCTACGTATCGTAGCAATAGAGTTCTACTGCTTCTCAAAACGCGATATAGCACCTCATTCGTATGTTTCATGATAAGATATAATATTCATTGCGAAGTGTCATGTATATCTCGTATTCACTTCAAAAGAATGTAAATATGGCACTTCCATGCTAGGAAATAGCGTTTGCAGATGTCTACGTATCGTAGCAATAGAGTTCTAATGCTGCTTAGAACGCGATATCGCATCCCACTTCTATGTTTCATGATAAGGTATAATATTCATTGCGAAGTGTCATGTATACCTCGATTTCACTTCACAAGAATGTAAATGCGACACTTCCTTGCTAGAAAATATTGTTTGCATATGTCTACGTATCGTAGCAATAGAGTTCTAGTGCTTCTTAAAACGCGATATCGCATCTCACTGCTATGTTTCATGATAAGATATAATATTCATTATGGAGTGTTATGTATACCTCGTACTCACGTCAAAAGAATGTAAATGCGACCCTTCCATGCTAGGAAATAGCCTCTGCAGATGTCTACGTATCGTAGCAATAGAGTTCTAATGCTTCCTAAAACGCGATATAGCACCTCAATACTATATTTCATGATAAGATATAATATTCATTCTGAAGTGTCATGTATATCTCGTACTCACTTCAAAAGAATGTAAATGCGACACTTCCATGCTAGGATATAGCGTTTGCAGATGTCTACGTATCGTAGCAATAGAGTTCAAATGCTTCTTAAAACGAGATGTCACATTTCATTTCTATGTTTCGTGATAAGATATAAAATTTATTGTGGAGTGTTATGTATACCTCGTATTCACTTCAAAAGAACGTAAATAAGACACTTCCATGCTAGGAAATAGCGTTTGCAGATGTCTACGTATCGTAGCAATTGTGTTCCAATGCTTCTTAGAACGCGATATCGCATCTCACTTCTATGATTCATGATAAGATATAATATTCATTGCGAAGTGTCATGTATACCTCGTATTCACTTCAGAAGAATGTAAATATGACACTTCCATGCTAGGAAATAGCGTTTGCAGATGTCTACGTATCGTATCAATAGGGTTCTAATTCTTCTTAAAACGGGATGTCGTATTTCATTTCTATGTTTCGTAATAAGATACAATATTCATTGTGTAGTGTTATGTATACCTCGTATTCACTTCAGTGGAATGTATGTGCGACATGTCCATGCTAGGAAATAGAGTTTGCAGATGTCTACGTATCGTAGCAATAGAGTTCTACTGCTTCTCAAAACGCGATATAGCACCTCATTCGTATGTTTCATGATAAGATATAATATTCATTGCGAAGTGTCATGTATATCTCGTATTCACTTCAAAAGAATGTAAATATGACACTTCCATGCTAGGAAATAGCGTTTGCAGATGTCTACGTATCGTAGCAATAGAGTTCTAATGCTGCTTAGAACGCGATATCGCATCTCACTTCCATGTTTCATGATAAGGTATAATATTCATTGTGATGTGTCATGTATACCTCGTACTCACTTCAAAAGAATGTAAATGCGACACTTCCATGCTAGGATATAGCGTTTGCAGATGTCTACGTATCGTAGCAATAGAGTTCTAATGCTGCTTAGAACGCGATATCGCATCCCACTCCTATGTTTCATGATAAGGTATAATATTCATTGTCATGTGTCATGTATACCTCGTACTCACTTCAAAAGAATGTAAATGCGACACTTCCATGCTAGGATATAGCGTTTGCAGATGTCTACGTATCGTAGCAATAGAGTTCTAATGCTTCTTAAAACGAGATGTCACATTTCATTTCTATGTTTCGTGATAAGATATAAAATTTATTGTGGAGTGTTATGTATACCTCGCATTCACTTCAAAAGAACGTAAATAAGACACTTCCATGCTAGGAAATAGCGTTTGCAGATGTCTACGTATCGTAGCAATAGTGTTCTAATGCTTCTTAGAACGCGATATCGCATCTCACTTCTATGATTCATGATAAGATATAATATTCATTGCGAAGTGTTATGTATACCTCGTATTCTCTTCAAAGGAATGTAAATATGACACTTCCATTCTAGGAAATAGCGTTTGCAGATGTCTACGTATCGTATCAATAGGGTTCTAATGCTTCTTAAAACGGGATGTCGTATTTCATTTCTATGTTTCGTAATAAGATACAATATTCATTGTGTAGTGTTATGTATTCCTCGTATTCACTTCAGTGGAATGTATGTGCGACATGTCCATGCTAGGAAATAGAGTTTGCAGATGTCTACGTATCGTAGCAATAGGGTTCTACTGCTTCTCAAAACGCGATATAGCACCACGTTCCTATGTTTCATGATAAGATATAATATTCATTGCGAAGTGTCATGTATATCTCGTATTCACTTCAAAAGAATGTAAATAAGACACTTCCATGCTAGGAAATAGCGTTTGCAGATGTCTGCGTATCGTAGCAATAGAGTTCTAATGCTGCTTAGAACGCGATATCGCATCCCACTCCTATGTTTCATGATAAGGTATAATATTCATTGTGATGTGTCATGTATACCTCGTACTCACTTCAAAAGAATGTAAATGCGACACTTCCATGCTAGGATATAGCGTTTGCAGATGTCTACGTATCGTAGCAATAGAGTTCTAATGCTTCTTAAAACGAGATGTCACATTTCATTTCTATGTTTGGTGATAAGATATAATATTCATCGCGAAGTGTCAGGTATACCTCGTATTCTCTTCAATAGAATGTAAATGCGACACATCCATGCTAGGAAATAGCGTCTGCAGATGTCTACGCGTCGTCGCAATAGAGTTCTAATGCTTCTTAAAACGCGATATCGAATCTCAATTCTATGTTTCATTATAAGATATAATATTCATTGCGAAGTGTCATGTATTCCTCGTATTTACATCAAAAGAATGTAAATGCGACTATTGGTTGCTAGGAAATAGCGATTGCAGATGTCTACGTATCGTAGCAATAGAATTCTAATGCTTCTCAGAACGCGATATCGCATCTCATTTCTAAGTTTCCTGATAAGATATAATACTCATTGCGGAGTGTCATGTACACCTCGTATTCACTTCAAAAGAATGTAAATGCTACACTTCCATGCTAGGAAATAGCGTCTGCAGATGTCTACGCGTCGAGGCAATAGAGTTCTAATGCTTCTTAAAACGCGATATCCCATCGCAATTCTATGTTTCATTATAAGATATAATATTCATTGCGAAGTGTCATGTATACCTCGTATTCACATCAAAAGAATGTAAATTCGACTATTCCTTGCTAGGTCATAGCGTTTGCAGATGCCTACGTATCACAGCAATAGAGTTCTAATGCTTCATAGATCGCGATATCGCATCTCATTTCTATGTTTCGTGATATGTTATAATATTCATACCGTAGTGTCATGTAAACCTCGAATTCACTTCAAAAGAATGTAAATGCGACTATTGGTTGCTTGGAAATAGCGATTGCAGATGTCTACGTATCATAGCAATAGTATTCTAATGCTTCTCAAAACGCGATATCGCATCTCATTTCTAAGTTTCCTGATAAGATATAATATTCATTGCGGATTGTCGTGTACATCTCGTATTCACTTCAAAAGAATGTAAATGCGACAATTCCATGCTAGGAAATAGCGTCTGCAGATGTCTACGCGTCGAGGCAATAGAGTTCTAATGCTTCTTAAAACGCGATATCGCATCTCACTTCTATGTTTCATGATAAGATATAATATTCATTGCGAAGTGTCATGTATACCTCGTATTCACATCCAAAGAATGTAAATGCGACTATTCCTTGCTAGGGCATAGCGTTTGCAGATGCCTACTTATCGTAGCAATAGATTTCTAATGCTTCTTAGATCGCGATATCGCATCTCATTTCTATGTTTCGTGATAAGTTATAATAATCATTCCGAAGTGTCATGTAAACCTCGAATTCACTTCAAAAGAATGTAAATGCGACTATTGGTTGCTAGGAAATAGCGTTTGCAGATGACTACGTATCGTAGGAATAGTGTTCTAATGCTTCTTAGATCGCGATATCGCGTCTCATTTCTATGTTTCGTGATAAGTTATAATATTCATTCCGAAGTGTCATGTAAACCTCGAATTCACTTCAAAAGAATGTGAATGCGACCATTGGTTGCTAGGAAATAGCGTCTGCAGATGTCTACGCGTCGAGGCAATAGAGTTCTAATGCTTCTTAAAACGCGATATCGCATCTCACTTCTATGTTTCATGATAAGATATAATATTCATTGCGAAGTGTCATGTATACCTCGTATTCACTTCAAAAGAATGTAAATGCGACTACTCCTTGCTAGGGCATAGCGTTTGCAGATGCCTACGTATCGTAGCAATAGAGTTCTAATGCCTCTTAGATCGCGATATCGCATCTCAATCCTATGTTTCATTATAAGATATAATATTCATTGCGAAGTATCATGTATACCTCGTATTCACACCAAAAGAATGTAAATGCGACTATTCCTTGCTAGGGCATAGCGTTTGCAGTAGCCTACGTATCACAGCAATAGAGTTCTAATGCTTCTTAGATCGCGATATCGCATCTCATTCCTATGTTTCGTGATATGTTATAATATTCATTCCGTAGTGTCATGTAAACCTCGAATTCACTTCAAAAGAATGTAAATGCGACTATTGGTTGCTAGGAAATAGCGATTGCAGATGTCTACGTATCATAGCAATAGTGTTCTAATGCTTCTTAGATCGCGATATCGCATCTCATTTCTATGTTTCGTGATAAGTTATATTATTCATTCCGAAGAGTCATGTAAACCTCGAATTCACTTCAAAAGAATGTAAATGCGACTATTGGTTGCTAGGAAATAGCGATTGCAGATGTCTACGTATCGTAGTAATAGAGTTCTAATGCTTCTCAAAACGCGATATCGCATCTCTTTTCTATGTTTCATGATAAGATATAATGTTCACTGCGAAGTGTCATATATACCTCGTATTCACTTCAAAAGAATGTAAATGCGACACTTCCATGCTAGGAAATAGCGTCTGCAGATGTCTACGCGTCGAGGCAATAGAGTTCTAATGCTTCTTAAAACGCGATATCGCATCTCAATTCTATGTTTCATTATAAGATATAATATTCATTGCGAAGTGTCATGTATACCTCGTATTCACATCAAAAGAATGTAAATGCGACTATTCCTTGCTAGGGCATAGCGTTTGCAGATGCCTACGTGTCGTAGCAATAGATTTCTAATGCTTCTTAGATCGCGATATCGCATCCCATTTCTATGTTTCGTGATATGTTATAATATTCATTCCGAAGTGTCATGTAAACCTCGTATTCAATTCAAAAGAATGTAAATGCGACTATTGCTTGCTAGGAAATAGCGTTCGCAGATGTCTACGTATCGTAGCAATAGCGTTCTAATGCTTCTTGGATCGCGATATCGCATCTCATTTGTATGTCTCGTGATAAGTTATAATATTCATTCCGAAGTGTCATGTATACCTCGAATTCTCTTCAAAAGAATGTAAATGCGAGACTTCCATGCTAGGAAATAGCGTTTGCAGATATCTTCGCACCGAGGCAATAGGGTTCTAGTGCTTCTTAAAACGCGATATCGCATCTCACTTCTATGTTACATGATAAGATATAATGTTCAGTGCGAAGTGTTCTGTATACCTCGTATTCACTTCAAAAGAATGTAAATGCGAATCTTCCTTGCTAGGAAATAGCGTTTGCAGATGTCTACTTATCGTAGTAATTGGGTTCTAATGCTTCTCAAAACGCCATATCGCATCTCATTTCCATGTTTCGTGATAAGATATAATATTCACTGCGAAGGGTCATGTATACCTCGTATTCACATCAAAAGAATGTAAATGCGACTATTGCTTGCTAGGAAATAGCGTTTGCAGATGTCTACGTATCGTAGCAATAGCGTTCTAATGCTACTTAAATCGCGACATCACATCTCATTTCTATGTTTCGTGATAAGATATAATATTCATTGCGAAGTGTCATGTACACCTCGTATTCACTTCAAAAGAATGTAAATGCGACACTTCCATGCGAGGAAATAGCGTTTGCAAATGCCTACATATCGTAGCAATGAATTTTTAATGCTACTTAAATCGCAATATCGCATCTCATTTATATGTTTCGTGAAAAGATATTATATTCATTGCGAAGGGTCAGGTATACCTCGTATTCACTTCAAAAGAATTTAAATGCGACGTTTCCATCCTAGGAGATAGCGTTTGCAGATGTCTACGTTTAGTAGCAAAAGAGTCCTAATGCTTCTTAAAACGAGATGTCGCATTTCACTACTATGTTTCGTGATAAGATATAATATTCACTGCGAAGGGTCATGTATACCTCGTATTCACATCAAAAGAATGTAAATGCGACTATTGCTTGCTAGGAAATAGCGTTTGCAGATGTCTACGTATCGTAGCAATAGAGTTCTAATGCTTCTTAAAACGCGATATCGCATCTCACTTCTATGTGTCATGACAAGATATAATATTCATTGCGAAGTGTCATGTATACCTCGATTTCACTTCACAAGAATGTAAATGCGACACTTCCTTGCTAGGAAATATTGTTTGCAGATGTCTACGTATCACAGCAATAGAGCACTAATGCTTCTTAAAACGAGATGTCGTATTTCATTTCTATGTTTCGTAATAAGATATATTATTCATTGTGTAATGTTATGTATACCTCGTATTCACTTCAGTGGAATGTAATTGCGAAATTTCCTTGCTAGGAAATAGAGATTGCAGATGTCTACGTATATTAGCAATAGAGTTCTAATGCTTCCCAAAACACGATAGAGCACCTCATTCCTATGTTTCATGATAAGATATAATATTCATTGCGAAGTGTCATGTATATCTCGTATTCCCTTCAAAAGAATGTAAATGCGACACTTCCATGCTAGGAAATACCGTTTGCAGATGTCTACGTATCGTAGCAATAGAGTTCTAATGCTTCTCAAAACGCGATATAGCACCTCATTCCTATGTTTCATGATAAGATATAATATTCATTGCGATGTGTCATGTATATCTCGCATTCTCTTCAAACGAATGTAAATGCGACACTTCCATGCTAGGAAATAGCGTTTGCAGATGTCTACGTATCGTAGCAATAGAGTTCTAATGCTTCTTAAAACGCGATATCGCATCTCACTTTTATGTTTCATGATAAGATATAATATTCATTGCGAAGTGTCATGTATATCTCGTATTCACTTCAAAAGAATGTAAATGCGACACTTCCATCCTAGGAAATACCGTTTGCAGATGTCTACGTATCGCAGCAATAGAGTTCCAATGCTTCCTAAAACGCGATATCGCATCACTCTTCTATGTTTCATGATAAGGTATAATATTCATAGCGAAGTGTCATGTATATCTCGTATTCTCTTCAAACTAATGTAAATGCGACACTTCCATGCTAGGAAATAGCGTTTGCAGATGTCTACGTATCGTAGCAATAGAGTTCTAATGCTTCTTAAAACGCGATATCGCATCTCACTGCTATGTTTCACGAGAAGATATAATATTCATTGCGAAGTGTCATGTATATCTCGTATTCACATGAAAAGAATGTAAATGCGACACTTCCATGCTAGGAAATAGCGTTTGCAGATGTCTACGTATCGTAGCAATAGAGTTCTAATGCTTCTTAGAACGCGATATCGCATCTCACTTTTATGTTTCATGATAAGGTATAATATTCATAGCGAAGTGTCATGTATACCTCGTATTCACTTCAAATGAATGTAAATGCGACACTTCCATGCTAGGAAATAGCGTTTGCAGATGTCTACGTATCGTAGCAATAGAGTTCTAATGCTCCTTAAAACGCGATATCGCATCTCACTTCTATATTTCATGATAAGGTATAATATTCATTGCGAAGTGTCATGTATATCTCGTATTCACTTCAAATGAATGTAAATATGACACTTCCATGCTAGGAAATAGCGTTTGCAGATGTCTACGTATCGAAGCAATAGAGTTCTAATGCTGCTTAGAACGCGATTTCGCATCTCACTTCTATGTTTCATGATAAGGTATAATATTCATTGTGATGTGTCATGTATACCTCTTATTCGCTTCAGTGGAATGTAAGTGCGACATGTCCATGCTAGGAAATAGCGTTTGCAGATGTCTACGTATCGTATCAATAGGGTTCTAATGCTTCTTAAAACGGGATGTCGTATTTCATTTCTATGTTTCGTAATAAGATACAATATTCATTGTGTAGTGTTATGTATACCTCGTATTCACTTCAGTGGAATATATGTGCGACATGTCCATGCTAGGAAATAGAGTTTGCAGATGTCTACGTATCGTAGCAATAGAGTTCTACTGCTTCTCAAAACGCGATATAGCACCTCATTCGTATGTTTCATGATAAGATATAATATTCATTGCGAAGTGTCATGTATATCTCGTATTCACTTCAAAAGAATGTAAATATGACACTTCCATGCTAGGAAATAGCGTTTGCAGATGTCTACGTATCGTAGCAATAGAGTTCTAGTGCTTCTTAGAACGCGATATCGATCTCACATCTATGTTTCATGATAAGATATAATATTCATTGCGAAGTGTCATGTATACGTCGTATTCACTTCAAAAGAACGTAAATAAGACACTTCCATGCTAGGAAATAGCGTTTGCAGATGTCTACGTATCGTAGCAATAGAGTTCTAATGCTCCTTAAAACGCGATATCGCATCTCACTTCTATGTTTCATGATAAGATATAATATTCATTGCGAAGTGTCATGTATACCTCGTATTCACTTCAAAAGTATGTAAATGAAACACTTCCATGCTAGGAAATAGCGTTTGCAGATGTCTACGTATCGTAGCAATAGAGTTCTAATGCTTCTCAAAACGCGATATAGCACCTCATTCCTATGTTTAATGATGAGATATAATATTCATTGCGAAGTGTCATGTATATCTCGTATTCACATCAAAAGAATGTAAATGCGACACTTCCATGCTAGGAAATAGCGTTTGCAGATGTCTACGTATCGTAGCAATAGAGTTCTAATGCTTCTTAAAACGAGATGCCTCATTTCATTTCTATGTTTCATGAAAAGATATAATATTCATTGCGAAGAGTCATGTATACCTCGTATTCACTTCAAAAGAACGTAAACAAGACACTTCCACGCTAGGAAATAGCGTTTGCAGATGTCTACGTATCGTAGCAATAGAGCTCTAATGCTCCTTAAAACGCGATATAGCACCTCATTCCTATGTTTCATGATAAGATATAATATTCATTGCGAAGTGTCATGTATATCTCGTATTCACATTAAAAGAATGTAAATGCGACACTTCCAGGCTAGGAAATAGCGTTTGCAGATGTCTACGTATTGCAGCAATAGAGTTCCAATGCTTCCAAAAAGCGATATCGCATCTCTCTTCTATGTTTCATGATAAGGTATAATATTCATTGCGAAGTGTCATATATACCTCGTATTCACTTCAAATGAATGTAAATGCGACACTTCCATGCTAGGAAATAGCGTTTGCAGATGTCTACGTATCGTAGCAATAGAGTTCTAATGCTTCTTAAAACGCGATATCGCATCTCACTGCTATGTTTCATGAGAAGATATAATACTCATTATGGAGTGTTATGTATACCTCGTTCTCACTTCAAAAGAATGTAAATGCGACCCTTCCATCCTAGGAAACAGCGTTTGCAGATGTCTACGTATCGTAGCAATAGAGTTCTAATGCTTCTTAGAACGCGATATCGCATCTCACTTCTATGTTTCATGATAAGATATAATATTCATTGCGAAGTGTCATGTATATCTCGTATTCACTTCAAAAGAACGTAAATGCGACCCTTCCATCATAGGAAATAGCGTTTGCAGATGTCTACGTATCGTAGCAATAGAGTTCTAATGCTTCTTGGAACGCGATAACGCATCTCACTTCTATGTTTCATGATAAGATATAATATTCATTGCGAAGTGTCATGTATACCTCGTATTCACTTCAAAAGAACGTAAATAAGGCACTTACATGCTAGGAAATAGCGTTTGCAGATGTCTACGTATCACAGCAATAGAGTTCTAATGCTTCTTAGAACGCAATATCGCATCTCACATCTATGTTTCATGATAAGATATAATATTCATTGCGAAGTGTCATGTATACCTCGTATTCACTTCAAAAGAACGTAAATAAGACACTTCCACGCTAGGAAATAGCGTTTGCAGATGTCTACGTATCGTAGCAATAGAGTTCAAATGCTCCTTAAAACGCGATATAGCACCACATTCCTATGTTTCATGATAATATATAATATTCATTGCGAATTGTCATGTATATCTCGTATTCACATCAAAAGAATGTAAATGCGACACTTCCATGCTAGGAAATAGCGTTTGCAGATGTCTACGCATCGTAGCAATAGAGTTCTAATGCTTCTTAAAACGCGGTATCGCATCTCACTGCTATGTTTCATGAGAAGATATAATACTCATTATGGAGTGTTATGTATACCTCGTACTCACTTCAAAAGAATGTAAATGCGACCCTTCCATCCTAGGAAATAGCGTTTGCAGATGTCTACGTATCGTAGCAATAGAGTTCTAATGCGTCTTAAAACGAGATGCCGCATTTCAGTTCTATGTTTCGTGATAAGATATAATATTCATTGTGGAGTGTTATGTATACCTCGTATTCACTTCAGTGGAATGTAAGTGGAATGTAAGTGTAATGCTAGGAAATAGAGTTTGCAGATGTCTACGCATATTAGCAATAGAATTCTAAAGCTTCCTAAAACGCGATATCGCACCTCTCTTCTATGTTTCATGATAATGTATAATATTCAATGCGAAGTGTCATGTATATCTCGTATTCACTTCAAAAGAATGTAAATGCGACACTTCCGTGCTAGGAAATAGTGTTTGCAGATGTCTACGTATCGTAGTAATAGGGTTCTAATGCTTCTTAGAACGCGATATCGCATCTCTCTTCTATGTTTCATGATAAGGTATAATATTCATTGCGAAGTGTCATGTATACCTCGTACTCACTTCAAGAGAATGTAAATGCGACCCTTCCATGCTAGGAAATAGTGTTTGCAGATGTCTACGTATCGTAGCAATAGGGTTCTAATGCTTCTTAGAACGCGATATCGCATCTCACTTCTATGTTCCATGATAAGATATAATATTCATTGCGAAGTGTCATGTATACCTCGATTTCACTTCACAAGAATGTAAATGCGACACTTCCTTGCTAGGAAATATTGTTTGCAGATGTCTACGTATCACAGCAATAGATTTCTAATGCTCCCTAAAATGCGATATCGCACCTCTCTCTTATGTTTCATGATAAGATATAATATTCAGTGCGAAGTGTCATGTATACCTTGATTTCACTTCACAAGAATGTAAATGCGACACTTCCTTGCTAGGAAATACTGTTTGCAGATGTCTACGTATCACAGCAATAGAGTACTAATGCTTCTTAAAACGAGATGTCGTATTTCATTTCTATGTTTCGTAATAAGATATAATACTCATTGTGTAATGTTATGTATACCTCGTATTCACTTCAGTGGAATGTAAGTGCCACATGTCCATGCTAGGAAATAGAGTTTGCAGATGTCTACGTATATTAGCAATAGAGTTCTAATGCTTCTCAATAAGCGATATAGCACCTCATTCCTATGTATCATGATAAGATATAATATTCATTTAGAAGTGTCATGTATATCTCGTATTCACTTCAAAAGAATGTAAATGCGACACTTCCATGCTAGGAAATAGCGTTTGCAGATGTCTACGTATCGTAGCAATAGATTTCTAATGCTTCTTAAAACGCGATATCGCATCTCACATCTATGTTTCATGATAAGATATAATTTTCATTGCGAAGTGTCATGTATATCTCGTATTCACTTCAAAAGAATGTAAATGCGACACTTCCGTGCTAGGAAATAGTGTTTGCAGATGTCTACGTATCGTAGTAATAGGGTTCTAATGCTTCTTAGAACGCGATATCGCATCTCTCTTCTATGTTTCATGGTAAGGTATAATATTCATTGCGAAGTGTCATGTATACCTCGTACTCACTTCAAGAGAATGTAAATGCGACCCTTCCATGCTAGGAAATAGTGTTTGCAGATGTCTACGTATCGTAGCAATAGGGTTCTAATGCTTCTTAGAACGCGATATCGCATCTCACTTCTATGTTCCATGATAAGATATAATATTCATTGCGAAGTGTCATGTATACCTCGATTTCACTTCACAAGAATGTAAATGCGACACTTCCTTGCTAGGAAATATTGTTTGCAGATGTCTACGTATCACAGCAATAGAGTTCTAATGCTCCCTAAAATGCGATATCGCACCTCTCTCCTATGTTTCATGATAAGATATAATATTCAGTGCGAAGTGTCATGTATACCTCGATTTCACTTCACAAGAATGTAAATGCGACACTTCCTTGCTAGCAAATACTGTTTGCAGATGTCTACGTGTCACAGCAATAGAGTACTAATGCTTCTTAAAACGAGATGTCGTATTTCATTTCTATGTTTCGTAATAAGATATAATACTCATTGTGTAATGTTATGTATACCTCGTATTCACTTCAGTGGAATGTAAGTGCCACATGTCCATGCTAGGAAATAGAGTTTGCAGATGTCTACGTATATTAGCAATAGAGTTCTTATGCTTCCTAAAACGCGATATCGCATCTCTCTTCTATGTTTCATGATAAGGTATAATATTCAATGCGAAGTGTCATGTATATCTCGTATTCACTTCAAAAGAATGTAAATGCGACACTTCCGTGCTAGGAAATAGTGTTTGCAGATGTCTACGTATTGTAGTAATAGGGTTCTAATGCTTCTTAGAACGCGATATCGCATCTCTCTTCTATGTTTCATGATAAGGTATAATATTCATTGCGAAGTGTCATGTATACCTCGTACTCACTTCAAGAGAATGTAAATGCGACCCTTCCATGCTAGGAAATAGTGTTTGCAGATGTCTACGTATCGTAGCAATAGGGTTCTAATGCTTCTTAGAACGCGATATCGCATCTCACTTCTATGTTCCATGATAAGATATAATATTCATTGCGAAGTGT
Organism: Xylocopa sonorina; assembly: GCF_050948175.1. Lineage (NCBI taxonomy): Eukaryota > Metazoa > Arthropoda > Insecta > Hymenoptera > Apidae > Xylocopa > Xylocopa sonorina. Next base: position 831,544 of record NW_027490193.1, on the reverse strand, counting down.
CATGTATACCTCGATTTCACTTCACAAGAATGTAAATGCGACACTTCCTTGCTAGGAAATATTGTTTGCAGATGTCTACGTATCACAGCAATAGAGTTCTAATGCTCCCTAAAATGCGATATCGCACCTCTCTCCTATGTTTCATGATAAGATATAATATTCAGTGCGAAGTGTCATGTATACCTCGATTTCACTTCACAAGAATGTAAATGCGACACTTCCTTGCTAGGAAATACTGTTTGCAGATGTCTACGTGTCACAGCAATAGAGTACTAATGCTTCTTAAAACGAGATGTCGTATTTCATTTCTATGTTTCGTAATAAGATATAATACTCATTGTGTAATGTTATGTATACCTCGTATTCACTTCAGTGGAATGTAAGTGCCACATGTCCATGCTAGGAAATAGAGTTTGCAGATGTCTACGTATATTAGCAATAGAGTTCTTATGCTTCCTAAAACGCGATATCGCATCTCTCTTCTATGTTTCATGATAAGGTATAATATTCAATGCGAAGTGTCATGTATATCTCGTATTCACTTCAAAAGAATGTAAATGCGACACTTCCGTGCTAGGAAATAGTGTTTGCAGATGTCTACGTATCGTAGTAATAGGGTTCTAATGCTTCTTAGAACGCGATATCGCATCTCTCTTCTATGTTTCATGATAAGGTATAATATTCATTGCGAAGTGTCATGTATACCTCGTACTCACTTCAAGAGAATGTAAATGCGACCTTTCCATGCTAGGAAATAGTGTTTGCAGATGTCTACGTATCGTAGCAATAGGGTTCTAATGCTTCTTAGAACGCGATATCGCATCTCACTTCTATGTTCCATGATAAGATATAATATTCATTGCGAAGTGTCATGTATACCTCGATTTCACTTCACAAGAATGTAAATGCGACACTTCCTTGCTAGGAAATATTGTTTGCAGATGTCTACGTATCACAGCAATAGAGTTCTAATGCTCCCTAAAGTGCGATATCGCACCTCTCTCCTATGTTTCATGATAAGATATAATATTCAGTGCGAAGTGTCATGTATACCTCGATTTCACTTCACAAGAATGTAAATGCGACACTTCCTTGCTAGGAAATACTGTTTGCAGATGTCTACGTATCACAGCAATAGAGTACTAATGCTTCTTAAAACGAGATGTCGTATTTCATTTCTATGTTTCGTAATAAGATATAATACTCATTGTGTAATGTTATGTATACCTCGTATTCACTTCAGTGGAATGTAAGTGCCACATGTCCATGCTAGAAAATAGAGTTTGCAGATGTCTACGTATATTAGCAATAGAGTTCTAATGCTTCTCAATAAGCGATATAGCACCTCATTCCTATGTTTCATGATAAGATATAATATTCATTTAGAAGTGTCATGTATATCTCGTATTCACTTCAAAAGAATGTAAATGCGACACTTCCATGCTAGGAAATAGCGTTTGCAGATGTCTACGTATCGTAGCAATAGATTTCTAATGCTTCTTAAAACGCGATATCGCATCTCACTGCTATGTCTCATGAAAAGATATAATATTCATTGCGAAGTGTCATGTATACCTCGTATTCACTTCAAAAGAATGTAAATAAGACACTTCCATGCTAGGAAATAGCGTTTGCAGATGTCTACGTATCGTAGCAATAGAGTTCTAATGCTTCTTAGAACGCGATATCGCATCTCACATCTATGTTTCATGATAAGATATAATTTTCATTGCGAAGTGTCATGTATACCTCGTATTCACTTCAAGAGAATGTAAATGCGACCCTTCCATGCTAGGAAATAGCGTTTGCAGATGTCTACGTATCGTAGCTATAGAGTTCTAATGCTTCTCAAAACGCGATATAGCACCTCATTCCTATGTTTCACGATAAGATATAATATTCATTCCGAAGTGTCATGTATACCTCGATTTCACTTCACAAGAATGTAAATGCGACACTTCCTTGCTAGGAAATATTGTTGCAGATGTCTACGTATCACAGCAATAGAGTAATAATGCTTCTTAAAACGAGATGTCGTATTTCATTTCTATGTTTCGTAATAAGATATAATACTCATTGTGTAATGTTATGAATACCTCGTATTCACTTCAGTGGAATGAAAGTGCCACATGTCCATGCTAGGAAATAGAGTTTGCAGATGTCTACGCATATTAGCAGTAGAGTTCTAATGCTTCTCAAAACGCGATATAGCACCTCATTCCTATGTTTCATGATTAGCTATAATATTCATTGCGAAGTGTCATGTATATCTCGTATTCACTTCAAAAGAATGTAAATGCGATACTTCCATGCTAGGAAATAGCGTTTGCAGATGTCTACGTATCGCAGCAATAGAGTTCCTATGCTTCCTAAAACGCGATATCGCATCTCTCTTCTATGTTTCATGATAAGGTATAATATTCATTGCGAAGTGTCATGTATACCTCGTACTCACTTCAAGAGAATGTAAATGCGATCCTTCCATGCTAGGAAATAGCGTTTGCAGATGTCTACGTATCGCAGCAATAGAGTTCCTATGCTTCCTAAAACGCGATATCGCATCTCTCTTTTATGTTTCATGATAAGGTATAATATTCATTGCGAAGTGTCATGTATACCTCGTACTCACTTCAAGAGAATGTAAATGCGACCCTTCCATGCTAGGAAATAGCGTTTGCAGATGTCTAAGTATCGTAGCAATAGAGTTCGTATGCTTCCTAAAACGCGATATCGCATCTCTCTTCTATGTTTCATGATAAGGTATAATATTCATTGCGAAGTGTCATGTATACCTCGTACTCACTTCAAGAGAATGTAAATGCGACACTTCCTTGCTAGGAAATATTGTTTGCAGATGTCTACGTATCACAGCAATAGAGTTCTAATGCTCCCTAAAATGCGATATCGCACCTCTCTCCTATGTTTCATGATAAGATATAATATTCAGTGCGAAGTGTCATGTATACCTCGATTTCACTTCACAAGAATGTAAATGCGACACTTCCTTGCTAGGAAATACTGTTTGCAGATGTCTACGTATCACAGCAATAGAGTACTAATGCTTCTTAAAACGAGATGTCGTATTTCATTTCTATGTTTCGTAATAAGATATAATACTCATTGTGTAATGTTATGTATACCTCGTATTCACTTCAGTGGAATGTAAGTGCCACATGTCCATGCTAGGAAATAGCGTTTGCAGATGTCTACGTATATTAGCAATAGAGTTCTAATGCTTCTCAATAAGCGATATAGCACCTCATTCCTATGTTTCATGATAAGATATAATATTCATTTAGAAGTGTCATGTATATCTCGTATTCACTTCAAAAGAATGTAAATGCGACACTTCCATGCTAGGAAATAGCGTTTGCAGATGTCTACGTATCGTAGCAATAGATTTCTAATGCTTCTTAAAACGCGATATCGCATCTCACTGCTATGTCTCATGAAAAGATATAATATTCATTGCGAAGTGTCATGTATACCTCGTATTCACTTCAAAAGAATGTAAATAAGACACTTCCATGCTAGGAAATAGCGTTTGCAGATGTCTACGTATCGTAGCAATAGAGTTCTAATGCTTCTTAGAACGCGATATCGCATCTCACATCTATGTTTCATGATAAGATATAATTTTCATTGCGAAGTGTCATGTATACCTCGTATTCACTTCAAAAGAATGTAAATAAGAGACTTCCATGCTAGGAAATAGCGTTTGCAGTGTCTACGTATCGTAGCAATAGAGTTCTAATGCTTCTTAGAACGCGATATCGCATCTCACATCCATGTTTCATGATAAGATATAATATTCATTGCGAAGTGTCATGTATACCTCGTATTCACTTCAAAAGAATGTAAATTTGACACTTCCATGCTAGGAAATAGAGTTTGCAGATGTCTACGTATCGTAGCAATAGAGTTCTAATGCGTCTTAAAGCGAGATGCCGCATTTCATTTCTATGTCTCATGATAAGATATAATATTCATTGCGAAGTGTCATGTATATCTCGTATTCACTACAAAAGAATGTAAATACGGCACTTCCATGCTAGCAAATAGCGTTTGCAGATGTCTACGTATCGCAGCAATAGAGTTCTAATGCTCCCTAAAATGCGATATCGCACCTCTCTTCTATGTTTCATGATAAGGTATAATATTCATTGCGAAGTGTCATGTATACCTCGTATTCACTTCAAAAGAATGTAAATGCGACACTTCCTTGCTAGGAAATAGCGTTTGCAGATGTCTACGTATCGCAGCAATAGAGTTCCTATGCTTCCTAAAACGCGATATCGCATCTCTCTTCTATGTTTCATGATAAGGTATAATATTCATTGCGAAGTGTCATGTATACCTCGTACTCACTTCAAGAGAATGTAAATGCGACACTTCCTTGCTAGGAAATAGCGTTTGCAGATGTCTACGTATCGTAGCAATAGAGTTCTAATGCTTCTTAGAACGCGATATCGCATCTCACTTATATGTTTCATGATAAGATATAATATTCATTGCGAAGTGTCATGTATACCTCGTATTCACTTCAAAAGAATGTAAATAAGACACTTCCATGCTAGGAAATAGCGTTTGCAGATGTCTACGTATCGTAGCAATAGAGTTCTAATGCTTCTTAGAACGCGATATCGCATCTCACATCTATGTTTCATGATAAGATATAATATTCATTGCGAAGTGTCATGTATACCTCGTATTCACTTCAAAAGAATGTAAATATGACACTTCCATGCTAGGAAATAGAGTTTGCAGATGTCTACGTATCGTAGCAATAGAGTTCTAATGCGTCTTAAAACGTGATGCCGCATTTCATTTCTACGTTTCGTGAGAAGATATAATATTCATTGTGGAGTGTTATGTATACCTCGTATTCAATTCAGTGGAATGCCAGTGGAATGTAAGCGTAATGCCAGGAAATAGAGTTTGCAGATGTCTACGCATATTAGCAATAGAGTTCTAATGCTTCTCAAAACGCGATATAGCACCTCATTCCTATGTCTCACGATAAGATATAATATTCATTGCGAAGTGTCATGTATATCTCGTATTCACTACAAAAGAATGTAAATGCGACACTTCCATGCTAGGAAATAGCGTTTGCAGATGTCTACGTATCGCAGCAATAGAGTTCTCATGCTCCCTAAGATGCAATATCGCACCTCTCTTCTATGTTTCATGATAAGGTATAATATTCATTGCGAAGTGTCATGTATACCTCGTATTCACTTCAAAAGAATGTAAATGCGACACTTCCTTGCTAGGAAATATTGTTTGCAGATGTCTACGTGTCACAGCAATAGAGTACTAACGCTTCTTAAAACGAGATGTCGTATTTCACTTCTATGTTTCGTAATAAGATATAATATTCATTGTGTAATGTTATGTATACCTCGTATTCACTTCAGTGGAATGTAAGTGCGAAACTTCCTTGCTAGGAAATAGAGTTTGCAGATGTCTACGTATAACAGCAATAGAGTTCTGATGCTTCTTCGAACGCGATATCGCATCTGACTTCTATGTTTCATGATAAGATATAATATTCATTGCGAAGTGTCATCTATACCTCGTATTCACTTCAAAAGAATGTAAATGCGACACTTCCATGCTAGGAAGTAGCGTTTGCAGATGTCTACGTATCGTAGCAATAGAGTTCTAATGCTTCTTAAAACGCGATATCGCATCTCACTTCTATGTTTCATGATAAGATATAATATTCATTGCGAAGTGTCATGAATACCTCGATTTCACTTCACAAGAATGTAAATGCGACACTTCCTTGCTAGGAAATATTGTATGCAGATGTCTACGTATCACAGCAATAGAGTACATATGCTTCTTAAAACGAGATGTCGTATTTCATTTCTATGTTTCGTAATAAGATATAATATTCATTGTGTAATGTTATGTATACCTCGTATTCACTTCAGTGGAATGTAAGTGCGACATGTCCTTGCTAGGAAATAGAGTTTGCAGATGTCTACGTATATTAGCAATAGAGTTCTAATGCTTCTCAAAACGCGATATAGCACCTCATTCCTATGTTTCATGATAAGATATAATATTCATTGTGGAGTGTTATGTATACCTCGTTTTCACTTCAAAAGAATGTAAGTGCCACACTTCCTCGCTAGGAAATAACATTTCCAGATGTCTACGCATCGTAGCAATAGAGTTCTAGCGATTCTTAAATCGCGATATCGCATCTCACTTCTATGATTCGTAATAAGATATAATATTCATTGTGTAATGTTATGTATACCTCGTATTCACTTCAGTGGAATGTAAGTGCGACATGTCCTTGCTAGGAAATAGAGTTTGCAGATGTCTACGTATATTAGCAATAGAGTTCTAATGCTTCTCAAAACGCGATATAGCACCTCATTCCTATGTTTCATGATAAGATATAATATTCATTGTGGAGTGTTATGTATACCTCGTTTTCACTTCAAAAGAATGTAAGTGCCACACTTCCTCGCTAGGAAATAACATTTCCAGATGTCTACGCATCGTAGCAATAGAGTTCTAGCGATTCTTAAATCGCGATATCGCATCTCACTTCTATGTTTCGTGATAAGATATAATATTCATTGTAGAGTGTTATGTATACCTCGTATTCACTTCAAAAGAATGTAAATGCGACACTTCCATGCTAGGAAAATAGCTTTTGCAGCTGTCTACGTATCGTAGCAATGGAGTTCTAATGCTTCTTAAAACGCGATATCGCATCTCACTTCTATGTTTCATGATAAGATATAGTATTCATTGCGAGGTGTCATTTATACCTCGTATTCACTTCAAATGAATGTAAATGCGACACTTCCTTGCTAGGAAATAACATTTGCAGATGTCTACGCATCGTAGCAACAGAGTTCTAGCGCTTCTTAAATCGCGATATCGCATCTCACTTCTATGGTTCCAGATAAGATATAATATTCATTGCGAGGTGTCATGTATACCTCGTATTCACTTCAAAAGAATGTAAATGCGACACTTCCTTGCTAGGACATAGCGTTTCCAGATGACCACGTATCGTAAGAATGGAGGTTTAATGCTTCTCAAAACTCGATATAGCACCTCATTCCCTATGTTTCATGATAAGAAATAATATTCATTGTGGAGTGTTATGTATACCTCGTACTCGCTTCAAAAGATTGTAAATGTGACACTTCCTTGCTAGGAAATATTGTTTGCAGATGTCTGCGTATCGTAAAAATAGAGTTCTAATGCTTCTTAAAACGCGATATCGCATTTCTCATCTATGATTCTTGATAAGATATAATATTCATTGCGAAGTGTCATGTATACCTCGTATTGACTTCAAGAGATTGTAAATGCGACACTTCCATGCTAGGAAATAGCGTTTGCAGATGTCTACGTATCACAGCAATAGAGTACTAATGCTTCTTAAAACGAGATGTCGTATTTCATTTCTATGTTTCGTAATAAGATATAATATTCATTGTGTAATGTAATGTATACCTCGTATTCACTTCAATGGATTGTAAGTGCGACATTTCCATGGTAGGAAATAGAGTTTGCAGATGTCTACGTATATTAGCAATAGAGTTTTAATGCTTCTCAAACGCAATATAGAACCTCATTCCTATGCTTCATGATAAGATATAATATTCATTGGCAGTGTCATGTATATCTCGTATTCACTTCAAAGAATGTAAATGCGACACTTCCATGCTAGGAAGTAGCGTTTGCAGATGTCTACGTATCGTAGCAATAGGGTTCTAATGCTTCTTAAAACGCGATATCGCATCCCACTTCTATGTTTCATGATAAGATATAATATTCATTGCGAAGTGTCATGTATACCTCGATTTCACTTCACAAGAATGTAAATGCGACACTTCCTTGCTAGGAAATATTGTATGCAGATGTCTACGTATCACAGCAATAGAGTACATATGCTTCTTAAAACGAGATGTCGCATTTCATTTCTATGTTTCGTAATAAGATATAATATTTATTGTGGAGTGTTATGTATACCTCGTTTTCACTTCAAAAGAATGTAAGTGCCACACTTCCTCGCTAGGAAATAACATTTCCAGATGTCTACGCATCGTAGCAATAGAGTTCTAGCGATTCTTAAATCGCGATATCGCATCTCACTTCTATGTTTCGTGATATGATATAATATTCATTGTAGAGTGTTATGTATACCTCGTATTCACTTCAAAAGAATGTAAATGCGACACTTCCATGCTAGGAAAATAGCTTTTGCAGATGTCTACGTATCGTAGCAATGGAGTTCTAATGCTTCTTAAAACGCGATATCGCATTTCTCATCTATGATTCTTGATAAGATATAATATTCATTGCGAAGTGTCATGTATACCTCGTATTCACTTCAATGGAATGTAAGTGCGACATTTCCATGGTAGGAAATAGAGTTTGCAGATGTCTACGTATATTAGCAATAGAGTATTAATGCTTCTTAAAACGCAATATAGAACCTCATTCCTATGTTTCATTATAAGATATAATATTCATTGGGCAGTGTTATGTATATCTCGTATTCACTTCAAAGGATGTAAATGCGACACTTCCTTCCTAGGAAATAACATATGCAGATGTCTACGCATCATAGCAGTAGAGTTCTAATGCTTCTTAAAACGCGATATCGCATCTCACAGCTATGTATCATGATAAGATATAATATTCATTATGGAGTGTTATGTATACCTCGTATTCACTTCAAAAGAATGTAAATGCGACGCTTCCATGCTAGGAAATAGCCTTTGCAGATGCCTACGTATCGTAGCAATAGAATTCTAATGCTACTTAAAACGAGATGTCGCATTTCAATTCTATGTTTCGTGATAAGACATAATATTTATTGCGAAGTGTCATGTATACCTCGTATTCACTTCAAAAGAATGTAATTGCGACACTTCCTTGCTAGGAAATAGCGTTTCCAGATGACCACGTATCGAAAGAATAGAGTTCTAATACTTATGAAAACGAGATGTCGCATCTCATTTCTATGTTTCATGATAAGATATAATATCCATTGCGATGTGCCATGTATACCTCGTATTCACTTCAATGGAATGTAAATGCGACATTTCCTTGCTAGGAAATAGAGTATGCAGATGTCTACGTATATTAGCAATAGTGTTCTAACGCTTTCCAAAACTCGATATAGCACCTCATTCCTATGTTTCGTGATAAGATATAATATTCATTGCGAAGTGTCATGTATACCTCGTATTCACTTCAAAAGAATGTAAATGCGACACTTCCATGCTAGGAAAATAGCTTTTGCAGATGTCTACGTATCGTAGCAATGGAGTTCTAATGCTTCTTAAAACGCGATATCGCATCTCACTTCTATGTTTCCTGATAAGATATAATATTCATTGCGCAGTGTCATGTATACCTCGTATTCACCTCAAAAGAATGTAAATGCGACACTTCCATGCCAGGAAATAGCAATTGCAGATGTCTACGTATCGAAGCAATAGAGTTCTAATGCTTCTTAAAACGCGATATCGCGTCTCATTTCTATGCCTCATGATGAGATATAAGATTCGTTGCGAAGTGTCATGTATACCTCGATTTCTCTTCACAAGAATGTAAATGCGACACTTCCTTGCTAGGAAATAGCGTTTGCAGATGTCTACGTATCGCAGCAATAGAGTTCCAATGCTACCTAAAACGCGATATCGCATCTCCCTTCTATGTTTCATGATAAGATATATTATTCATTGCGTAGTGCTATGTATAGCACGTATTCACTTCAAAAGAATGTAAATGCGACACTTCCTTGCTAGGAAATAGCGTTTGCAGATGTCTACGTATCGAGGCAGTAGAGTTCTAATGCTTCTTAAATCGCGATATCTCAACTCATTTCAATGATTCTTAATAAGATGTAATATTCATTGTGTAATGTTATGTATACCTCATTTTCACTTCAAAAGAATGTAAATGCGACATTTCCTTGCTAGGAAATAGGGTCTCCAGATATCTACGTATCGTAGCAATAGAGTACTAATGCTTCTTAAAGCGCGATATCGCGTTCCATTTCAATGTTTCATAATAAGATATAATATCCATTGCGAAGTGTCATGTATACCTCGTATTCACTTCAAAAGAATGTAAATGCGACACTTCCTTGCTAGGAAATAGAGTTTGCAGATGTCTACGTATATTAGCAATAGAGTTCTAATACTTCTTAACACGAGACATCGCATCTCATTTCTATGTTTCATGAGAAGATATAATATTCATTACGAAGTGTCATGTATACCACGTATTCACTTCAAGAGAATGTAAATGCGACACTTCCATGACAGGAAATAGCAATTGCAGATGTCTACGTATCGAAGCAATAGAGCTCTAATGCTTCTTAAAACGCGATATCGCGTCTCATTTCAATGTTTCATGATAAGATATAATATTCACTGCGAAGTGTCATGTATGCCTCGCATACACTTCAAATAAATGTAAATGCGACACTTCCTTGCTAGGAAATATCGTTTGCAGATGTCTACGTGTCGAAGCAATAGTGTTCTAATGAGTCTTAAATCGCGATATCGCATCTCATTTCTATGTTTCATGATAAGATATAATATTCATTGTGCTGTGTTATGTATACCTCGTATTCACTCCACAAGAATGTGAATGCGACAGTTCCTTACTAGGAAGTAGCGTTTGCAGTTGTCTACGTATCGAAGCAATAGATTTCTAAAGCTTGCTAACTCACGATATCGCATCTCATATCTATGTTTCATGATAATATATAATATTCATTGCGAAGTGTCATGTATACCTCGCATACACTTCAAATGAATGTAAATACGACACTTGCTTCCTAGGAAATAGCGTTGGCAGATGTCTACGTATCGAAGCAATATAGTTCTAATGCTTCTTAAATCTCGATATCGCATCTCATTTCTATGTTTCGTGATAACATATAATATTCATTGCGAAGTGTCATGTATACCTCGTATTCCTTTCAAAAGAATGTAAATGCGACACTTCCTTCCTAGGAAATAGCGTTTGCAGATGTCTACGTGTCGAAGCAATAGAGTTCTAATGCTTCCTAAATCGCGATATCGCATCTCATTTCTATGTTGCATGATAAGATATAATATTCATTGTGCAGTGTTATGTATACCTCGTATTCCTTTCAAAAGAATGTAAATGCGACACTTCCTTGCTAGGAAATAGTGTTGGCAGATGTCTACGTATCGAAGCAATAGGTTTCTAAAGCTTGATAATTCTCGATATCGCATCTCATATCTATGTTTCATGATAATATATAATATTCATTGCGAAGTGTCATGTATATCTCGTCTATACTTCAAATGGATGTAAATGCGTCACTTCCTTGCTAGGAAATAGCTTTTGCAGATGTGTACGTATCGAAGCAATAGTTTTCTAATGTTTCTTAAATCGTCAAATCGCATCTCATATCTACGTTTCATGATAAGATATAATATTCATTGCGAAGTGTCATGTATACGTCGTATTCCTTTCAAAAGAATGTAAATGCGACACTTCCTTGCTAGGAAATAGCGTCTGCAGATGACTACGTATCGTAGCAGTAGAGTTCCAATGCTTTTTTAAATAGCGATATCGCATCTCATTTCTATGATTCGTGGTAAGTTAGAATATTCATTCCGAATTGTCATGTATACCTCGCATACACTTAAAATGAATGTAAATACGACACTTCCTTCCTAGGAAATAGCGTTGGCAGATGTCTACGTATCGAAGCAATATAGTTCTAATGCTTCTTAAATCTCGATATCGCATCTCATTTCCATGTTTCGTGATAACATATAATATTCATTGCGAAGTGTCATGTATACCTCGTATTCCTTTCAAAAGAATGTAAATGCGACACTTCCTTGCTAGGAAATAGCGTCTGCAGATGACTACGTATCGTAGCAGTAGAGTTCCAATGCTTTTTAAATAGCGATATCGCATCTCATTTCTATGTTTCCTGGTAAGATACAATATTCACTGCGAAGTGTCATATATACCTCGCATACACTTCAAATGGATGTAAATGCGACACTTCCTTGCTAGGAAATAGTGTTTGCAGATGTCTACGTATCGAAGCAATAGTGTTCTAATGCGTCTTAAATCGCGATATCGCATCTCATTTCTATGTTTCATGATAAGATATAATATTCATTGTGCTGTGTTATGTATACCTCGTATTCACTCCACAAGAATGTGAATGCGACACTTCCTTACTAGGAAGTAGCGTTTGCAGTTGTCTACGTATCGAAGCAATAGATTTCTAAAGCTTGCTAACTCACGATATCGCATCTCATATCTATGTTTCATGATAATATATAATATTCATTGCGAAGTGTCATGTATACCTCGCATACACTTCAAATGAATGTGAATGCGACAGTTCCTTGCTAGGAAGTAGCGTTTGCAGATGTCTACGTATCGAAGCAATAGATTTCTAAAGCTTGCTAACTCACGATATCGCATCTCATATCTATGTTTCATGATAATATATAATATTCATTGCGAAGTGTCATGTATGCCTCGCATACACTTCAAATGAATGTGAATGCGACAGTTCCTTGCTAGGAAGTAGCGTTTGCAGGTGTCTACGTATCGAACCAGTAGACTTCTAATGCTTCTTAAATCGCCATATCGCTTCTCATTGCTGTGTTTCATGATAAGATATAATATTCATTGTACAGTGTTATGTATATCTCGTCTATACTTCAAATGAATGTAAATGCGACACTTCCTTGCTAGGAAATAGCGTGTGCAGATATCTATGTTTCGTGGCATTAGAGTTCTAATGCTTCTGATAGCGCGATGTCGCTTCTCATTTCTATGTTTCATGATAATATATAATATTCACTGTGCAGTGTTATGTATACCTCGCATACACTTAAAATGAATGTAAATGCCACACTTCCTTCCAAGGAAATAGCGTTTGCAGATGTCTACGTATCGAAGCAATAGACATCTAATGCTCCATAAATCGCCATATCGCATCTCATTTCTATGTTTCATGATAAGGTATAATATTCATTGTGCAGTCTTATATATACCTCGTATTCACCTCAAAAGAATGTAATTACGACACTTCCTTGCTAGGAAGTAGCGTTTGCAGATATCCACGTATCGAAGCAATAGAGTTCTAATGCTTCTTAAATCGTCATATCGCATCTCATTTCTATGTTTCATGATAAGATATAATATTCATTGCGAAGTGCCTTGTATACCTCGTATTCCTTTCAAATGAATGCAAATGCGACACTTCCTTGCTAGGAAGTAGCGGTTTGCAGGTGTCTACGTATCGAACCAGTGGACTTCTAATGCTTCTTAAATCGCCATATCGCATCTCATTGCTGTGTTTCATGATAAGATTTAATATTCATTGTACAATGTTATGTATATCTCGTCTATACTTCAAATGAATGTAAATGCGACACTTCCTTGCTAACAAGTAGCGTTGGCAGATGTCTCCGTATCGTAGCAATAGAATTCTGATGCTTCTTATATCGCGATATCGCTATCCATTTCAATGTTTCATAATAAGATATAATATCCATTGCGAAGTGTCATGTATACCTCGTATTCACTTCAAAAGAATGGAAATGCGAATCTTCCTTGCTAGGAAATAGCGTTTGCAGATGCCTACGTATCGTAGCAATAGAGTTCTAATGCTACTTAAATGGTGATATCGCATCTCACTTCTGTGTTTCGTGATAATATATAATATTCATTGCGAAGTGTCATGTATACCTCGTATTCACTTCAGAAGAATGTAAATGCGACTATTGCTTGCTAGGAAATAGCGTTTGCGGATGTCTACGTATCGTAGCAATAGCGCTCTAATGCTACTTAGATCGCGATATCACATCTCATTTATATGTTTAGTGATAAGATATAGTATTCATTGCGAAGTGTTATGTATACCACGTATTCACTTCAAAAGAATGTAAGTGCGACACTTCCATGCTAGGAAATAGCATCTGCAGATCACCACTCGTCGAGGCAATAGAGTTCTAATGCTTCTTAGATCGCGATATCGCATCTCATTTCTATGATTCGTGGTAAGTTAGGATATTCATTCCGAATTGTCATGTATACCTCGCATACACTTAAAATGAATGTAAATACGACACTTCCTTCCTAGGAAATAGCGTTGGCAGATGTCTACGTATCGAAGCAATATAGTTCTAATGCTTCTTAAATCCCGATATCGCATCTCATTTCCACGTTTCGTGATAACATATAATATTCATTGCGAAGTGTCATGTATACCTCGTATTCCTTTCAAAAGAATGTAAATGCGACACTTCCTTGCTAGGAAATAGCGTTGGCAGATGTCTACGTATCGAAGCAATAGGTTTCTAAAGCTTGATAATTCTCGATATCGCATCTCATATCTATGTTTCATGATAATATATAATATTCATTGCGAAGTGTCATGTATATCTCGTCTATACTTCAAATGGATGTAAATGCGTCACTTCCTTGCTAGGAAATAGCTTTTGCAGATGTGTACGTATCGAAGCAATAGTTTTCTAATGTTTCTTAAATCGTCAAATCGCATCTCATATCTACGTTTCATGATAAGATATAATATTCATTGCGAAGTGTCATGTATACGTCGTATTCCTTTCAAAAGAATGTAAATGCGACACTTCCTTGCTAGGAAATAGCGTCTGCAGATGACTACGTATCGTAGCAGTAGAGTTCCAATGCTTTTTAAATAGCGATATCGCATCTCATTTCTATGTTTCCTGGTAAGATACAATATTCACTGCGAAGTGTCATATATACCTCGCATACACTTCAAATGGATGTAAATGCGACACTTCCTTGCTAGGAAATAGTGTTTGCAGATGTCTACGTATCGAAGCAATAGTGTTCTAATGCGTCTTAAATCGCGATATCGCATCTCATTTCTATGTTTCATGATAAGATATAATATTCATTGTGCTGTGTTATGTATACCTCGTATTCACTCCACAAGAATGTGAATGCGACACTTCCTTACTAGGAAGTAGCGTTTGCAGTTGTCTACGTATCGAAGCAATAGATTTCTAAAGCTTGCTAACTCACGATATCGCATCTCATATCTATGTTTCATGATAATATATAATATTCATTGCGAAGTGTCATGTATACCTCGCATACACTTCAAATGAATGTGAATGCGACAGTTCCTTGCTAGGAAGTAGCGTTTGCAGATGTCTACGTATCGAAGCAATAGATTTCTAAAGCTTGCTAACTCACGATATCGCATCTCATATCTATGTTTCATGATAATATATAATATTCATTGCGAAGTGTCATGTATACCTCGCATACACTTCAAATGAATGTGAATGCGACAGTTCCTTGCTAGGAAGTAGCGTTTGCAGGTGTCTACGTATCGAACCAGTAGACTTCTAATGCTTCTTAAATCGCCATATCGCATCTCATTGCTGTGTTTCATGATAAGATATAATATTCATTGTACAGTGTTATGTATATCTCGTCTATACTTCAAATGAATGTAAATGCGACACTTCCTTGCTAGGAAATAGCGTGTGCAGATATCTATGTTTCGTGGCATTAGAGTTCTAATGCTTCTGATAGCGCGATGTCGCTTCTCATTTCTATGTTTTATGATAATATATAATATTCACTGTGCAGTGTTATGTATACCTCGCATACACTTAAAATGAATGTAAATGCCACACTTCCTTCCAAGGAAATAGCGTTTGCAGATGTCTACGTATCGAAGCAATAGACATCTAGTGTTCCATAAATCGCCATATCGCATCTCATTTCTATGTTTCATGATAAGATATAATATTCATTGTGCAGTCTTATGTATACCTCGTATTCACCTCAAAAGAATGTAATTACGACACTTCCTTGCTAGGAAATAGCGTGTGCAGATATCCACGTATCGAAGCAATAGAGTTCTAATGCTCCTTAAATCGTAATATCGCATCTCATTTCTATGTTTCATGATAAGATATAATATTCATTGCGAAGTGTCTTGTATACCTCGTATTCCTTTCAAAAGAATGTAAATGCGACACTTCCTTGCTAGGAAGTAGCGTTTGCAGATGTCCACGTATCGAAGCAATAGAGTTCTAATGCTTCTTAAATCGTCATATCGCATCTCATATCTACGTTTCCTGATAAGATATAATATTCTTTGTGCAGTTTTATGTATATCTCGTCTAAACTTCAAATGAATGTAAATGCGATACTTCCTTGCTAGGAAATAGCGTTTGCAGATGTCCACGTATCGAAGCATTATAGTTCTGGTGCATCTTAAATCGCGATATCGCTTCTCATTTCTGTGTTTCATGATGAGATATAACATTCATTGTGCAGTGTTATGTATACCTCGTAATCACTTCAAATGAATGCAAATGCGGCACTTGCTTGCTAGGAAATTGTGTTTCCAGATATCAACGTACCGTAGCTATAGAGTTCTAAAGCTTCCTAAAACAAGATATCGCATCGCATTTCTATGTTTCGTGATAAGATATAGTATTCATTGCGAAGTGTCATGTATACCTCGTAATCACTTCAAAAGAATGTAAACGCGACACTTCCTTGCTAGGAAATGTCGTTTGCAGATGTCTACGTATCGTAGCAATATAAATCTAATGCTTCTTAAATCGCGATATCGCTCCTAATTTCTGTGTTTCATGATAAGATATAATATTCACTGCGAAGTGTCATGTATACCTCGTATTCACTTAAAAAGTATGTAAATGCGACACTTCCTTGCTATTAAATAGCGTTTGCAGATGTCTACGTATCGAAGCACTAGATTTCTAATGTTTCTTAAAACGCGATATCGCATCTCATTTCTATGTTTCATAATAAGATGTAATATTCATTGCGAAGTGTCATGTATACCTCGTATTCACTTCAAAAGAATGTAAATGCGACACTTCCTTGCTTGGAAATAGCGTTCGCAGATGTTTACGTATCGTAGAAATAGAGTTATCATGCTTCTTAATTCGCGATATCGCATCTCATTTCCATGTTTCATGATAAGATATAATATTCATTGTGCAGTGTTATGAATACCTCGTATTCGCTTCAAAAGAATGTAAATGCGACACTTCCTTGCTTGGAAATAGCGTTTGCAGATGTCTACGTATCGAAGCAATAGTTTTCTAATGCTTCTTAAATCGTCATATCGCATCTCATATCTACGTTTCATGATAAGATATAACATTCATTGCGAAGTGTCATGTATACCTCGTATTCCTCTCAAATGAATGTAAATGCGACATTTCCATGTTAGGAAATAGCATTTGCAGATGTCTACGTATGGAAGCATTAGGGTTCTAATGCCTCTTAAATCGCGATATCGCATCTCATTTCTATGTTTCATAATAAGATATAATATTCAATGCGAAGTGTCATGTATACCTCGTATTCACTTCAAATGAATGTAAATGCGACACTTCCATACTAGGAAATAGCGTTTGCGGATGTCTACGTATCGTAGCAATAGAGTTCTAATGCTTCTTAAAACGCGATATCGCATCTCATTTCTATGTTTCATAATAAGACACAATATTCAATGCGAAGTGTCATGTACACCTCGTATTCACTTCAAAAGAATGTAAATGCGACACTTCCATGCTAGTAAATGCCGTTTGCAGATGCCTACGTATCGTAGCAAAGGATATCTAATGCTTCTTAAAACTCGATATCGCATCTCATTTCTATGTTTCATAATAAGATACAATATTCAATGCGAAGTGTCATGTATACCTCGTATTCACTTCAAATGAATGTAAATGCGACACTTCCATACTAGGAAATAGCGTTTGCGGATGTCTACGTATCGAAGCTATAGACTTCTAATGCTTCTTAAATCGCGATATCGCATCTCATTTCTATGTTTTGTGATAAGATATATTACTCATTGCGAAGTGTCATGTATACCTCGTATTCACTTCAAATGAATGCAAATGCGACACTTCCTTGCTAGGAAATAGTGTTTCCAGATTTCAACGTACCGTAGCTATAGAGCTCTAAAGCTTCTTAAAACAACATATCGCATCTCATTTCTATGTTTCATGATAAGATATAGTATTCATTGCGAAGTGTCATGTATACCTCGTAATCACTTCAAAAGAATGTAAATGTGACACTTCCTTGTTAGGAAATAGCGTTTGTAGATGTCTTCGTATCGAAGCAATAGTGCTCTAATGCTTCTTAAATTGCGATATCGTATCTCATTCCTATGTTTCATGATATGATATAATATTCAATGTGCAGTGTTATGTACTCCTCGTATTCACTTCAAAAGAAAGTAAATGCGACAATACCTTGCTAGGAAATAGCGTTTGCAGATGTCTCCGTATCGAAGCAATAGTGTTCTAATGCTTCTCAAAACGCGATGCCGCATCTCATTTCTATGCTTCATGTTAAGATATAATATTCATTGCGAAGTTTCATGTATACCTAGTACTCACTTCAAAATAATGTAAATGCGTCACTTCCTTGCTAGGAAATAGCGTTTGCAGATTTCGTATCGAATCATTGCTTTCGTATCGAAGCAATAGTGTTCTAATGCTTCTTAAATCGCGATAACGCATCTCACTTTTATGTTTCATGATAAGATATAATATTCATTGCGAAGTGTCATGTATACCTCGTACTCACTTCAAAAGAATGTAAATGCGACACTTCCTTGCCGGGATGTAGCGTTTGCAGATGTCTACGTATCGAAGCAGTAGAGTTCTAATGCTCCTTAAATCGCCATATTGCATCTCATTTCTATGTTTCAGGATAAGATTTAATATTCATTGTGCAGTGTTATGTATATCTCGTCTGTAAATCAGATGAATGTAAATGCGACACTTCCTTTGCTTGGATATAGCGTTTGCAGATGCCTATGTATCGTGGCATTAGGGTTCTAATGCTTCTCAAAACGCGATATCGCTTCTCATTTCTTTGTTTCATGATAATATATAATATTCATTGCGAAGTGTCATGTATACCTCGCATACACTTTAATTGAATGTACACTATGCGACACTTCCTTGCTTGGAAATAGCATTTGCAGATGTCTACTTATCGAAGCAATAGACTTCTAATGCCTCTTAAATCGCCATATCGAATCTCATTTCTATATTTCATGATAAGATATAATATGTCTTGCGAAATGTCACATACACCTCGCATACACTTCAAATGAATGTAATTGCGACACTTCCTTCCTAGGAAATAGCGTTTGCAGGTGTCTATGTATTATGTATCATGGCAATAGAGCTCTAACGCTTCTTAAAACGCGAGATCGCAAATCATTTCTATGTTTCATGACAAGATATAATATCCATTGCTAAGTGTCATGTATACCTCGTATTCACTTCAAAAGAATGTAAATGGGACACTTCCTTGTTAGGAAATAGCGTTTGTAAATGTCTTCGTATCGAAGCAATAGTGTTCTAATGCATCTTAAATTGCGATATCGCATCTCATTCCTATGTTTCATGATATGATATAATATTCAATGTGCTGTGTTATGTACTCCTCGTATTCACTTCAAAAGAAAGTAAAAGCGACAATACCTTGCTAGGAAATAGCGTTTGCAGATGTCTCCGTATCGAAGAAATAGTGTTCTAATGCTACTTAAATCGCGATATCGCATCTCATTTCTATGTTTCGTGATAAGATATAATATTCACTGCGAAGTGTCATGCTTACCTCGTATTCATTTCAGAAGAATGTAAATGCGACACTTCCTTGTAAGGAAATAGCGTTTGTAGATGTCTCCGTATCGAAGCAATAGTGCTCTAATGCTTCTCAAAACGCGATATCGCATCTCATTCCTATGTTTCATGATAAGATATAATATTAAATGTGCAGTGTTATGTACTCCTCGTATTCACTTCACAAGAAAGTGAATGCGACAATACCTTGCTAGGAGATAGCGTTTGCAGATGTCTCCGTATCGAAGAAATAGTTTTCTAATGCTTCTTAAATCGCGATATCGCATCTCATTTCTATGTTTGGTGATAAGATATAATATTCATTGCGAAGTGTCATGTTTACCTCGTATTCATTTCAAAAGAATGTAAATGCGACACTTCCTTGCTAGGAAATAGCCTTTGCAGATGTCTACGTATCGTAGCAATAGAGTTCTAATGCTACTTAAAACGTGATGTCGTATTTCGTTTCTATGTTTCGTGATAAGATATAATATTCATTGTGGAGTGTTATGTATACCTCGTATTGACTCCAAAAGAATGTAAATGCTACACTTCCTTGCTAGGAAATAACATTTGCAGATGTCTACGCATCGCACCCATAGAGTTCTAGTGCTTCTTAAACAGCGATATCGCATTTCACTTCTATGTTTCGTGATAAGACATAATATTCATTGTGAAGTGTTATGTATACCTCGTATTATCTTCAAAAGAATGTAAATGCGGCACTTCCATGATAGGATATAGCGTTTGCAGATGTCTACGTATCGTAGCAATAGAGTTCTAATGATTCTTAAAACGAGATGTCGCAACTCTCTTCAATGTTTCGAGGTAAGATATAATATTCATTGCGAAGTGTCATGTATACCTCGTATTCACTTCAAATGAATGTAAATGCGAAACTTCCATGCTAGCAAATAGCGTTTGCAGATTTCTACGTATCGTAGCAATAGAGTTCTAATGCTTCTTAAAACGCGATTTCGCATCTCACTTATATGTTTCATGATAAGGTATAATATTCATTGCGAAGTGTCATGTATACCTCGTATTCACTTCAATTGAATGTAAATGCGACACTTCCTTGCTAGGATATAGCGTTTCCAGATGACTTCGTGTCGAAACAATAGAGTTCTAGTGATTCTTAAAACGCGATATCGCATCTCACTTCTATGTTTCATGATAAGATATAATATTCATTGCGAAGTGTCATGTATACCTCGGATTCTCTTTAAAAGAATGTAAATGCGACACTTGCATGCTAGGAAATAGCGTTTGCAGATGCCTACGTATCGTAGTAATAGAGTTCTAATGCTTCTAAAACGCGATATCGCATCTCACTTCTATGTTTCATGATAAGATATAATATTCATTGCGAAGTGTCATGTATACCTCCTATTCACTTCATAAGAATGTAAATGCGACACTTCAATGCTAGGAAATAGCGTATGCAGATGTCTACGTATCACAGCAATAGAGTACTTATGCCTCTGAAAACGAGATGTCGTATTTCATTTCTATGTTTCGTAATAAGATATAATATTCATTGTGTAATGTTATGTATACCTCGTATTCACTCCAATGGAATGTAAGTGCGACATTTCCAAGGTAGGAAATAGAGTTTGCAGATGTCTACGTATATTAGCAATAGAGTTCTAATGCTTCTCAAAACGCAATATAGCACCTCATTCCTATGTTTCATGATAAGATATAATATTCATTGCGAAGTGTCATGTATACCTCCTATTGACTTCAAAAGAATGTAAATAAGACACTTCCATGCTAGGAAATAGCGTTTGCAGATGTCTGCGTATGGTAGCAATAGAGTTCTAATGCTTCTTAAAACGAGATGCCGCATTTCATTTCTATGTTTCGTGATAAGATATAATATTCATTGGGGAGTGTTATGTATACCTAGTGATCACTTCAAAAGAATGTAAATGCGACACTTCCATGCTAGGAAATAGCGTTTGCAGATGTCTACGTATCGTAGCAACGGAGTTCTAATGCTTCCTAAAACGAGATGTCGCGTCTCACTTCTATGCTTCGAGATAAGGTATAATATTCATTGCGAAGTGTCATGTATACCTCGTTTTCACTTCAAATGAATCTAAATGCGAAACTTCCATACTAGCAAATAGCGTTTGCAGATGTCTACGTATCGTAGCAATAGAGTTCTAATGCTTCTTAAAACGCGATTTCGCATCTCACTTATATGTTTCATGATAAGGTATAATATTCATTGCGAAGTGTCATGTATACCTCGTATTCACTTCAAAGGGATGTAAGTGCGACACTTCCTTGCTAGGATATAGCGTTTCCAGATGACTACGTGTCGAAACAATAGAGTTCTAGTGATTCTTAAAACGCGATATCGCATCTCACTTCTATGTTTCATGATAAGATATAATATTCATTGCGAAGTGTCATGTATACCTCGTATTCACTTCAAAAGAATGTAAATGCGACACTTCCATGCTAGGAAATAGCGTTTGCAGATGTCTACGCATCGTAGCAATAGAGTTCTAATGCTTCTTAAAATGAGAAGTCGCATTTCATTTCTATGTTTCGTAATAAGATATAATATTCATTGTGGAATGTTATGCATACCTCGTATTGACTTCAAAGGATGTTAATGCGACACTTGGTTGCTAGGAAATAACATATGCAGATGTCTACGCATCGTAGCAATAGGGTTCTAATGCTTCTTAAATCGCGATATCGCATCTCACTGCTATGTTTCATGATAAGATATAATATTCATTGCGAAGTGTCATGTATACCTCGTATTCACTTCAAAAGATTGTAAATGCGACACTTCCTTGCTAGGAAATATTGTTTGCAGATGTCTACGTATCGTAAAATTAGAGTTCTAATGCTTCTTAAAACGCGATATCGCATATTTCCACTATGTTTGTTGATAAGATATAATATTCATTGCGAAGTGTCATGTATACCGCATATTCACATCAAAAGAATGTAAATGCGACACTTGCATGCTAGGAAATAGCGTTTGCAGATGCCAACGTATCGTAGCAATAGAGTTCTAATGCTTCTAAAACGCGATATCGCATCTCATTTCTATGTTTCATGATAAGATATAATATTCATTGCGAAGTGTCATGTATACCTCGTATTCACTTCAAAAGAATGTAAGTGCGACACTTCCATGCTGGGAAATAGCGCATGCAGAAGTCTACGTATCACAGCAATAGAGTACTTATGCTTCTGAAAACGAGATGTCGTATTTCATTTCTATGTTTCGTAATAAGATATTATATTCATTTTGTAATGTTATGTATACCTCGTATTCACTTCAATGGAATGTAAGTGCGACATTTCCATGGTAGGAAATTGGGTCTGCAGATGTCTACGTATATTAGCAATAGAGTTCTAATGCTTCTCAAAACGCAATATAGCACCTTATTCCTATGTTTCATGATAAGATATAATATTCATTGCGAAGTGTCATGTATACCTCGTATTCTCTTCAAAAGAATGTAAAAGCGACACTTCCTTGCTAGGAAATAGCGTTTCCAGATGACTACGTGTGGAAACAATAGAGTTCTAATGATTCTTAAAACGCGATATCGCATCTCACTTCTATGTTTTATGATAAGATATAATTTTCATTGCGAAGTGTCATGTTTACCTCGTATTCACTTCAAAAGAATGTAAATGCGACACTTCCATGCTAGGAAATAGCGTTTGCAGATGTCTACGTATCACAGCAATAGAGTACTTATGCTTCTGAATACGAGATGTCGTATTTCATTTCTATGTTTCGTAATAAGATATAATATTCATTGTGTAATGTTATGTATACCTCGTATTCACTTCAATGGAATGTAAGTGCGACATTTCCATGATAGGAAGTAGTGTTTGCTAATGTCTACGTATCGTAGCAATAGTGTTCTAATGCTTCTTGAAACGCGATATCGCATCTCACTTCTATGTTTCATGATAAGATATAATATTCATTGCGAAGTGTCATGTATACCTCGTATTCACTTCAAAAGAATGTAAATGCGACACTTGCATGGAAGGAAATAGCGTTTGCAGATGTCTACGTATCGTGGCACTAGAGTTCTAATGCTTCTCAAAACACGATATCGCTTTTCATTTCTATGTTTCATGATAATATATAAAATTCTTTGTGAAGTGTTACGTATACCTCGTACTCACTTCAAAAGAATGTAAATGCGACACTTCCTTCCTTGGAAATAGCGTTTGTAGATGTCTACGTATCGAAGCAATAGAGTTATAGTGCTTCTTAAATCGCCATATTGCATCACATTTCTATGTTTCATGATAAGATATAATATTCATTGCGAAGTGTCTTGTACATCTCGTTTTCACTTCAAAAGAATGTAAATGCGAAACTTCCATGCTAGGAAATAGCGTTTGCAGATGTCTACGTAAAGTAGCGATAGATTTCTAATGCTTCTTAAAACGAGATGTCGCATTTCATTTCTATGTTTCGTAATAAGATATAACATTCATCGAGAAGTGTCATGTATACCTCGTATTCACTTCAAATGAATGTAAATGCGAAACTTCCATGCTAGCAAATAGCGTTTGCAGATGTCTACGTATCGTAGCAATAGAGTTCTAATGCTTCTTAAAATGAGAAGTCGCATTTCATTTCTATGTTTCGTAATAAGATATAATATTCATTATGGAATGTTATGCATACCTCGTATTCACTTCAAAGGATATTAATGCGACACTTGCTTGCTAGGAAATTACATATGCAGATGTCTACGCATCGTAGCAATAGAGTTCTAATGCTTCTTAAATCGCGATATCGCATCTCACTGCTATGTTTCATGATAAGATATAATATTCATTGCGAAGTGTCATGTATACCTCGTATTCACTTCAAAAGATTGTAAATGCGACACTTCCTTGCTAGGAAGTATTGTTTGCAGATGTCTACGTATCGTAAAAGTAGAGTTCTAATGCTTCTTAAAACGCGATATCGCATATTTCCACTACGTTTCTTGATAAGATATAATATTCATTGCGAAGTGTCATGTATACCTCGTATTCACTTCAAAAGAATGTAAATGCGACACTTCCATGCTAGGAAATAGCGTATGCAGATGTCTACGTATCACAGCAATAGAGTACTTATGCTTCTGAAAACGAGATGTCGTATTTCATTTCTATGTTTCGTAATAAGATATTATATTCACTGTGTAATGTTATGTATACCTCGTATTCACTTCAATGGAATGTAAGTGCGACATTTCCATGGTAGGAAATAGGGTCTGCAGATGTCTACGTATATTAGCAATAGAGTTCTAATGCTTCTCAAAACGCAATATAGCACCTCATTCCTATGTTTCATGATAAGATATAATATTCATTGCGAAGTGTCATGTATACCTCGTATTCACTTCAAAAGAATGTAAATAAGACACTTCCATGCTAGGAAATAGCGTTTGCAGATGTCTACGTATGGTAGCAATAGAGTTCTAATGCTTCTTAAAACGAGATGCCGCATTTCATTTCTATGTTTCGTGATAAGATATAATATTCATTGTGGGGTGTTATGTATACCTCGTATTCACTTCAAAAGAATGTAAATGCGAAACTTCCTTGCTAGGAAATAGCGTTTGCAGATGTCTGCGTATCGTAGCAATAGAGTTCTAATGCTTCTTAAAACGCGATATAAAATCTCACTTCTATGTTTCGAGATAAGAAATAATATTCATTGCGAAGTGTCATGTATACCTCGTATTCTCTTCAAAATAATGTAAAAGCGACACTTCCTTGCTAGGAAATAGAGTTTCCAGATGACCACGTATCATAAGAATGGAGTTCTAATGCTCCTTATAACGAGATGTCGCATTTCATTTCTATGTTTCGTGATAAGATATAATATTCATTGTGGAGTGTTATGTACACCTCGTATTCACTTCAAAAGATTGTAAATGCGACACTTCCTTGCCAGGAAATATTGTTTGCAGATGTCTACGTATCGTAGCGATAGGGTTCTACTGCTTCTCAAAACGCGATGTCGCATCTCATTTCCATGTTTCATGATGAGATATAATATTCATTGCGAAGTGTCATGTATACCTCGTATTCACTTCAAAGGTATGTAAGTGCGACACTTCCTTGCTAGGATATAGCGTTTCCAGATGACTACGTGTCGAAACAATAGAGTTCTAGTGATTCTTAAAACGCGATATCGCATCTCACTTCTATGTATCATGATAAGATTTAATATTCATTGCGAAGTGTCATTTATACCTCGTATTCACTTCAAAAGAATGTAAATGCGACACTTGCATGCTAGGAAATAGCGTTTGCAGATGCCTACGTATCGTAGCAATAGAGTTCTAATGCTCCTTAAAACGCGATATCGCATCTCACTTCTATGTTTCATGATAAGATATAATATTCATTGCGAAGTGTCATGTATACCTCGTATTCACTTCAAAAGATTGTAAATGCGACACTTCCTTGCTAGGAAATATTGTTTGCAGATGTCTACGTATCGTAAAAATAGAGTTCTATTGCTTCTTGAAACGCGATATCGCGTATTTCGTTTATGTTTCTTGATAAGACATAATATTCATTGCGAAGTGTCATGTATACCTCGTATTCACTTCAAAAGAATGTAAATGCGACACCTCCATGCTAGGAAATAGCGTTTGCAGATGTCTACGTATCGTAGCAACAGAGTTCTAATGCTTCTTAAAACGAGATGTCGCATCTCACTTCTATGTTTCGAGATAAGGTATAATATTCATTGCGAAGTGTCATGTATACCTCGTATTGTCTTCAAAAGAATGTAAAAGCGACACTTCCTTGCTAGGATATAGCGTTTCCAGATGACAACGTATCGTAAGAATGGAGTTCTAATGCTCCTTAAAACGAGATGTCGCATTTCATTTCTATGTTTCGTGATAAGATATAAAATTCATTGTGGAGTGTTATGTACACCTAGTATTCACTTCAAAAGATTGTAAATGCGACACTTCCTTGCTAGGAAATATTGTTTGCAGATGTCTACGTATCGTAAAAATAGAGTTCTATTGCTTCTTGAAACGCGATATCGCGTATTTCCTTTATGTTTCTTGATAAGATATAATATTCATTGCGAAGTGTCCTGTATACCTCGTATTCACTTCAAAAGAATGTAAATGCGACATTTCCATGCTAGGAAATAGCGTTTGCAGATGTCTACGTATCACAGCAATAGAGTACTTATGCTTCTGAATACGAGATGTCGTATTTCATTTCTATGTTTCGTAATAAGATATAATATTCATTGTGTAATGTTATGTATACCTCGTATTCACTTCAGTGGAATGTAAGTGCGACATTTCCATGGTAGGAAATAGAGTTTGCAGATGTCTACGTATATTAGCAATAGAGTTCTAATGCTTCTCAAAACGTAATATAGCACCTCATTCCTATGTTTCATGATAAAATATAATATTCATTGCGAAGTGTCATGTATACCTCGTATTCGCTTCAAATGAATGTAAATGCGACACTTCCATGCTTGGAAATAGCCTTTGCAGATGTCTACGTATCGTAGCAACAGAGTTCTAATGCTTCTTAAAACGAGATGTCGCATCTCACATCTATGTTTCGAGATAAGGTATAATATTCATTGCGAAGTGTCATGTATACCTCGTATTCACTTCAAATGAATGTAAATGCGACACTTCCATGCTAGGAAATAGCGTTTGCAGATGACTACGTATCGTAGCAATAGTGTTCTAATGCTTCTTAAAATGCGATATCGCATCTCACTTCTATGTTTCATGATAAGGTATAATATTCATTGCGAAGTGCCATGTATACCTCGTATTCACTTCAAATGAATGTAAATGCGACACTTCCCTGCTAGGAAGTAGAGTTTGCAGATGTCTACGTATCGAAGCAATAGGGTTCTACTGCTTCTCAAAATGCGATGTCGCATCTCATTTCTATGATTCATGATCAGATATAATATTCATTGCGAAGTGTCATGTATAGCCCGTATTCACTTCAAAGGGATGAAAGTGCGGCACTTCCTTGCTAGGAAATAGCGTTTCCAGATGACTACGTGTGGAAACAATAGAGTTCTAATGATTCTTAAAACGCGATATCGCATCTCACTTCTATGTTTTATGATAAGATATAATATTCATTGCGAAGTGTCATGTATACCTCGTATTCACTTCAAAAGAATGTAAATGCGACACTTGCATGCTAGGAAATAGCGTTTGCAGATGTCTACGTATCGTAGCAATAGAGTTGTAATGCTTCTTAAAAGGCGATATCGCATCTCACTTCTATGTTTCATGATAAGATATAATATTCATTGCGAAGTGTCATGTATACCTCGTATTCACTTCAAAAGAATGTAAATGCGACACTTCCATGCTAGGAAATAGCGTTTGCAGATGTCCACGTATCGTAGCAATGGAGTTCTAATGCTTCTTAAAACGCGATATCGCATCTCACTACTATGTTTCATGATAAGATATAATATCCACTGCGAAGTGTCATGTGTACCTCGTATTCACTTCAAAAGAATGTAAATGCGACACTTCCTTGCTAGGAAATATTGTTTGCAGATGTCTACGTATCGTAAAAATAGAGTTCTATTGCTTCCTGAAACGCGATATCGCGTATTTCCTTTATGTTTCTTGATAAGATATAATATTCATTGCGAAGTGTCATGTATACCTCGTATTCACTTCAAAAGAATGTAAATGCGACACTTCCATGCTAGGAAATAGCGTTTGCAGATGTCTACGTATCACAGCAATAGAGTACTTATGCTTCTGAATACGAGATGTCGCATTTCATTTCTATGTTTCGTAATAAGATATAATATTCATTGTGTAATGTTATGTATACCTCGTATTCACTTCAGTGGAATGTAAGTGCGACATTTCCATGGTAGGAAATAGAGTTTGCAGATGTCTACGTATATTAGCAGTAGAGTTCTAATGCTTCTCAAAACGCAATATAGCACCCCATTCCTATGTTTCATGATAAAATATAATATTCATTGCGAAGTGTCATGTATACCTCGTATTCTCTCCAAACGAATGTAAATGCAACACTTCCCTCCTAGGAAATAGCTTATTCAGATGTCTACGTATCGTAGCAATAGAGTTCTAATGCTACTTAAATCGCGATATCGCATCTCATTTCTATGTTTCGTGATAAGATATAATATTCATAGCGAAGTGTCATGTATACCTCGTATTCACTTCAAATGAACGTAAATGCGACTACTGCTCGCCAGGAAATAGCGTTTGCAGATGTCTCCGCATCGAGACCGTAGATTTCTAATGCTTCCTAAAACGCGATATCGCATCCCTCTACCGTGTTTCATGATAAGATATAATATTCATTGCGAAGTGTCATGTATACCTCGTATTCACTTCAAAAGAATGTAAATGCGACACTTGCATGCTAGGAAATAGCGTTTGCAGATGTCTACGTATCGTAGCAATAGAGTTCTAATGCTTCTCAAAACGCGATATCGCATCTCATTTCTATGCCTCATGATAAGATATAACATACATTGCGAAGTGTCATGTATACCTCGAATTCACTTCAAAAGAATGTAAATGTGACACTTCCATCCTAGGAAATAGCGTTTGCAGATATCTCCGCATCGAGGCAATAGGGTTCTAATGCTTCTTAAAACGCGATATCGCACCTCACTTCTATGTTACATGACAAGATATAATATCCATTCCGAAGTGTCATGTATACCTCGTATACACTTCATAAGAATGTAAATGCGACTACTCCTTGCTAGGAAATAGCGTTAGCAGATGCCTACGTATTGTAGCAATAGAATTCTAATGCTTCTTAGATCGCGATATCGCATCTCATTTCTATGTTTCGTGATAAGTTATAATATTCATTCCGAAGTGTCATGTATACCTCGAATTCACTTCAAAAGAATGTAAATGTGACACTTCCATCCTAGGAAATAGCGTTTGCAGATATCTCCGCATCGAGGCAATAGGGATCTAATGCTTCTTAAAACGCGATATCGCATCTCACTCCTATGTTACATGATAAGATATAATATCCATTCCGAAGTGTCACGTATACCTCGTATACACTTCAAAAGAATGTAAATGCGACACTTCCTTGCTAGGAAATAGCGTTTGCAGATGTCTCCGTACCGAAGCAATAGAGTTCTATTACTTCTTAAAACGGGATACCGCATCTCATTTCTATGTTTCATGATAAGATATAATATTCATTGCGAAGTGTCATATATACCTCGTATTCCTTTCAAAGGAATGTAAATGCGACACTTCCTTCCTTGGAAGTAGCGTTTGCAGATGTCTACGTATCGAAGCAGTAGAGTTCTAATGCTTCTTAATTCGCCATATTACATCTCATTTCTATGTTTCATGGTAAGATATAATATTCATTGTGAAGTGTTATGTATACCTCGTATTCACTTCAAAAGAATGTAAATGCGACACTTCCTTCCAGGGAAATAGCGTTTGCAGATGACTACGTATCGTAGCATTAGTGCTCTAATGCTTCTCAGAACGCGACAGCGTTTCTCATGTCTATGTTTCATGGTAGTATATAATATTCCTTGCGTAGTGTCACGTATACCTCGCATACACTTCAAATGAATGTAAATGCGACACTTCCTTGCTAGGAAATAGCGTTTGCAGATGTCCACGTATCGTAGCATTAGTGCTCTAATGCTTCTCAAAACGCGACAGCGTTTCCCATTTCTATGTTTCATGATAGTATATAATATTCATTGCGTAGTGTTAGGTATACCTCGCATACACTTCAAATGAATGTAAATGCGACACTTCCTTGCTAGAGAATAGCGTTTGCAGATGGCTACGTATCCTGGAATTAGAGTTCTAATGCTTCTCAAAACACGATATCGCTTCTCATTTCTATGTTTCATGATAATATATAAAATTCTTTGTGAAGTGTTACGTATACCTCGTACTCACTTCAAAAGAATGTGAATGCGACACTTCCTTGCTTGGAAATAGCGTTTGTAGATGTCTACGTATCGAAGCAATAGAGTTCTAGTCCTTCTTAAATCGCCATATTGCATCACATTCCTATGTCTCATGATAAGATATAATATTCATTGCGAAGTGTCATATATACCTCGTATTCCTTTCAAAAGAATGTAAATGCGACACTTCCATGCTAGGAAATGGCGTTTGCAGATATCTCCCCATCGGGGCAATAGGATTCTAATCCTTTTTAAGACGCGATATCGCATCTCACTTAAATGTTACATGATTAGATATAATGTTCATTACGAAGTGTCATGTATACCTCGTATTCACTTCAAAAGAATGTAAATGCGAATCATCCTTGCTAGGAAATAGCGTTTGCAGATGTCTCCGCATCGAGGCCATAGAGTTCTAAAGCTTCTTCAAACGCTATATCGCATCTCTCTTCTATGTTTCATGATTAGATATAATATTCATTGCGAAGTGTCCTGTATACATCGTATTCACTTCAAAAGAATGTAAATGCGACACTTGCATGCTAGGAAATAGCGTTTGCAGATGCCAACGTATCATAGCAATAGAGTTCTAATGCTCCTCAAATCGCGATATCGCATCTCATTTCTATGTTTCCTGATAAGATATAATATTCATTGCGAAGTGTCATGTATACCTCGTATTCACTTCAAAGGAATGTAAATGCGACTACTCCTTGCTAGGAAATAGCGTTTGCAGATGCCAACGTATCATAGCAATAGTGTTCTAGTGCTTCTTAAATCGCCATATTACATCTCATTTCTATGTTTCATGATAAGATATAATATTCATTGCGAAGTGTCATGTGTACCCCGTATTCCTTTCAAAAGAATGTAAATGCGACACTTCCTTGCTTGGAAGTAGCGTTTGCAGATATCTACGTATCGACGCAATAGTGTGCTAATGCTTCTTAAATCGCCATATTACATCTCATTTCTATGTTTCATGATAAGATATAATATTCATTGCGAAGTGTCATGTATACCTCGTATTCCTTTTAAAAGAATGTAAATGCGACACTTCCTTGCTTGGAAGTAGTGTTTGCAGATGTCTACGTACCGAAGCAATGGAGTTCTAATGCTTCTTAATTCGCCATATTACATCTCATTTCTATGTTTCATGGTAAGATATAATATTCATTATGGAGTGTTATGTATACCTCGTATTCACTTCAAAAGAATGTAAATGCGACACTTCCTTGCTTGGAAATAACGTTTGCAGATGTCTACGTATCGAAGCAATAGAGTTCTAATGCTTCTTAACTCACCATATTACATCTCATTTCTATGTTTCATGGTAAGATATAATATTCATTGTGGAGTGTTATGTATACCTCGTATTCACTTCAAAAGAATGTAAATGCGACTATTCCTTGCTAGGAAATAGCGTTTGCAGATGCCAACGTATCATAGCAATAGAGTTCTAATGCTCCTCAAAACGCGATATCGCATCTCATTTCTATGTTTCCTGATAAGATATAATATTCATTGCGAAGTGTCATGTATACCTCGTATTCACTTCAAAAGAATGTAAATGCGACTATTGCTTACTAGGAAATAGCGTTTGCAGATGTCTCCGTACCGATGCAATAGAGTTCTATTACTTCTTGAAACGGGATACTGCATCTCATTTCTATGTTTCATGATAAGGTATAATATTAATTGCGAAGTGTCATGTATAACTCCTATTCACTTCAAAAGAATGTAAATGCGACACTTCCTTGCTTGGAAATAGCGTTTGCAGATGTCTACGTATCGACGCAATAGTGTTCTAATGCTTCTTAAATCGCCATATTACATCTCATCTCTATGTTTCATGATAAGATATAATATTCATTGCGAAGTGTCATGTATACCTCGTAATCCTTTCAAAAGAATGTAAATGCGACACTTCCTTGCTTGGAAATAGCGTTTGCAGATGCCTACGTATCGAAGCAATAGAGTTCTAATGCTTCCTAAATCGCCATATTGCATCTCATTTCTATGTTTCATGATAAGATATAATATTCATTGTGGAGTGTTATGTGTAACGCGTATTCACTTCAAAAGAATGTAAACGCTACACTTTCTTGCTAGGAAGTAGCGTTTGCAGATGTCTACGTATCGAACCAATAGATTTCTAATGCTTCTTAAATCGCCATATCGCATCTCAATTCTATGTTTCATGATAAGAATAGTAATCACTGTGCAGTGTTATGTATATCTCGTCTATACTTCAAATGAATGTAAATGCGACACTTCCTTGCTTGGAAATAGCGTTTGCAGATGCCTACGTATCGAAGCAATAGAGTTCTAATGCTTCCTAAATAGCCATATTGCATCTCATTTCTATGTTTCATGATAAGATATAATATTCATCGTGGAGTGTTATGTGTAACGCGTATTCACTTCAAAAGAATGTAAACGCTACACTTCCTTGCTAGGAAGTAGCGTTTGCAGATGTGTACGTATCGAACCAATAGATTTCTAATGCTTCTTAAATCGCCATATCGCATCTCAATTCTATGTTTCATGATAAAAAATAATATTCATTGTGGAGTGTTATGTGTATCTCGTCTATACTTCAAATGAATGTAAATGCGACACTTGCTTGCTGGGAAATAGCGTTTGCAGATGTCTACGTATCGAAGCAATAGATTTCTAATGCTTCCTAAATCGCCATATTCCATCTCATTTCTATGTTTCATGATAAGATATAATATTCATTGTGGAGTGTTATGTATACCTCGTATTCACTTCAAAAGAATGTAAGTGCGACACATCCCTGCTTGGAAGTAGCGTTTGCAGATGTCTACGTATCGAAACAATAGTGTTCTAATGCTTCTTAAATCGCCATATTACATCTCATTTCTATGTTTCATGATAAGATATAATATTCATTGCGAAGTGTCATGTATACCTCGTAATCCTTTCAAAAGAATGTAAATGCGACACTTCCTTGCTTGGAAATAGCGTTTGCAGATGCCTACGTATCGAAGCAATAGAGTTCTAATGCTTCCTAATTCGCCATATTGCATCTCAATTCTATGTTTCATGATAAGATATAATATTCATTGTGGAGTGTTATGTGTAACGCGTATTCACTTCAAAAGAATGTAAACGCTACACTTCCTTGCTAGGAAGTAGCGTTTGCAGATGTCTACGTATCGAACCAATAGATTTCTAATGCTTCTTAAATCGCCATATCGCATCTCAATTCTATGTTTCATGATAAGATATAGTAATCATTGTGCAGTGTTATGTATATCTCGTCTATATTTCAAATGAATGTAAACGCGACACTTCCTTGCCAGGAAATACCGTTTGCAGATGTCTACGTATCGAAGCAATAGAGTTCTAATGCTTCTTAAATCGCCATATTGCATCTCATTTCTATGTTTCATGATTAGATATAATATTCATGGCGGAGTGTTATGTATACCTCGTATTCACATCAAAAGAATGTAAACGCGACACTTCCTTGCTAGGAAGTAGCGTTTGCAGATGTCTACGTATCGAAGCAACAGAATTCTAGCGCTTCTTATATCGCCATATCGCATCGCATTTCTATGTTTCATGATAGGATAAAATATTCATTGCGGTGTGTCATGTATACCTCGCGTACAATTCAAATGAATGTAAATGCGGCACTATCTTGCTAGGAAATAGCGCTTGCCGACGTCTGCGTATCGTAGCATTACAGTTCTAATGCTTCTCAAAACGAGATGTCGCATCACATTTCTATGTTTCATGATAAGATATAATATTCATTGCGAAGTGTCATGTATACCTCGCGTACACTTCAAATGAATGTAAATGCGACTCTGCCTTGCTAGGAAATAGCGTCTGCAGATATCTACGTATCGTAGCAATAAAGTTCTAATGCTTCTCAAAACGCGATATAGCATCTCATTTCTATGTCCCATTATAAGATATAATATTCATTGTGCATTGTTATGTATACCTCGTATTCACTTCAAAAGAATGTAAATACGACACTTCCTTAGGAAATAGCATTTGCAGATATCTACGTATCGTAGCAATAAATTTCAAATGCTTCTTAAATCGCGATATCGCATCTCATTTCTATGTCTCATGATAAGATATAATATTCATTGCGAAGTGTCATGTATACCTCGTATACACTTCAAAAGAATGTAAATGCGACACTTGCATGCTAGGAAATAGCGTTTGCAGATGTCTACGTATCGTAGCAATAGAGTTGTAATGCTTCTTAAAAGGCGATATCGCATCTCACTTCTATGTTTCATGATAAGATATAATATTCATTGCGAAGTGTCATGTATACCTCGTATTCACTTCAAAAGAATGTAAATGCGACACTTCCATGCTAGGAAATAGCGTTTGCAGATGTCCACGTATCGTAGCAATGGAGTTCTAATGCTTCTTAAAACGCGATATCGCATCTCACTACTATGTTTCATGATAAGATATAATATCCACTGCGAAGTGTCATGTGTACCTCGTATTCACTTCAAAAGAATGTAAATGCGACACTTCCTTGCTAGGAAATATTGTTTGCAGATGTCTACGTATCGTACAAATAGAGTTCTATTGCTTCTTGAAACGCGATATCGCGTATTTCCTTTATGTTTCTTGATAAGATATAATATTCATTGCGAAGTGTCATGTATACCTCGTATTCACTTCAAAAGAATGTAAATGCGACACTTCCATGCTAGGAAATAGCGTTTGCAGATGTCTACGTATCACAGCAATAGAGTACTTATGCTTCTGAATACGAGATGTCGCATTTCATTTCTATGTTTCGTAATAAGATATAATATTCATTGTGTAATGTTATGTATACCTCGTATTCACTTCAGTGGAATGTAAGTGCGACATTTCCATGGTAGGAAATAGAGTTTGCAGATGTCTACGTATATTAGCAATAGAGTTCTAATGCTTCTCAAAACGCAATATAGCACCTCATTCCTATGTTTCATGATAAAATATAATATTCATTGCGAAGTGTCATGTATACCTCGTATTCGCTTCAAATGAATGTAAATGCGACACTTCCATGCTAGGAAATAGCGTTTGCAGATGTCAACGTATCGTAGCAATAGAGTTTTAATGCTTCTTAAAACGAGATGCCGCATTTCATTTCTATGTTTCGTGATAAGATATAATATTCATTGTGGAGTGTTATGTATACCTCGTATTCACTTCAAAAGAATGTAAATGCGACACTTCCTTGCTAGGAAATAACATTTCCAGATGTCTACGCATCGTAGCAATATAGTTCTAGCGCTTCGTAAATCGCGATATCGCATCTCATTTCTATGTTTCATGATAAGATATAATATTCATTGCGAAGTGTCATGTATACCTCGTATTCACTTCAAAAGAATGTAAGTGCGACACTTCCATGCTAGGAAATAGCGTATGCAGATGTCTACGTATCACAGCAATAGAGTACTTATGCTTCTGAAAACGAGATGTCGTATTTCATTTCTATGTTTCGTAATAAGTTATTATATTCATTTTGTAATGTTATGTATACCTCGTATTCACTTCAATGGAATGTAAGTGCGACATTTCCATGGTAGGAAATAGGGTCTGCAGATGTCTACGTATATTAGCAATAGAGTTCTAATGCTTCTCAAAACGCAATATAGCACCTCATTCCTATGTTTCATGATAAGATATAATATTCATTGCGAAGTGTCATGTATATCTCGTATTCACTTCAAAAGAATGTAAGTGCGACACTTCCATGCTAGGAAATAGCGTTTGCAGATGTCTACGTATCGTAGCAATAGAGTTCTAATGCTTCTTAAAACGCGATATCGCATCTCACTTCTATGTTTCATGATATGATATAATATCCATTGCGAAGTGTCATGTATACCTCGTATTCACTTCAAAAGAATGGAAATGCTACACTTCCATGCTAGGAAATAGCGTTTGCAGATGTCTACGTATCGTAGCAATAGAGTTCTAATGCTTCTTAAAACGCGATATCGCATCTCACTTCTATGTTTCATGATATGATATAATATTCATTGCGAAGTGTCATGTATACCTCGTATTCGCTTCAAATGAATGTAAATGCGACACTTCCATGCTAGGAAATAGCGTTTGCAGATGTCTACGTATCGTAGCAATAGAGTAGTAATGCTTCTTAAAACGCGATATCGCATCTCACTACTATGTTTCGTAATAAGATATAATATTCATTGTGGAATGTTATGCATACCTCGTATTCACTTCAAAAGATTGTAAATGCGACACTTCCTTGCTAGAAAATATTGTTTGCAGATGTCTACGTATCGTAAAAGTAGAGTTCTAGTGCTTCTTAAATAGCGATATTGCATCTCATTTCTATGTTACATGATAAGATATAATGTTCAATGCGAAGTGTCATGTATACCTCGTATTCACATCAAAAGAATGAAAGTGCGACACTTCCAAGCTAGGAAATAGCGATTGCAGATGTCGCCGCATCGAGGCCATAGAGTTCTAAAGCTTCTTAAAACGCGATATCGCATCTCGCTTCTATGTTTCATGATAAGATATAATATTCATTGCGAAGTGTCATGTATACCTCGTATTCTCTCCAAACGAATGTAAATGCAACACTTCCCTCCTAGGAAATAGCTTATTCAGATGTCTACGTGTCGTAGCAATAGAGTTCTAATGCTACTTAAATCGCGATATCGCATCTCATTTCTATGTTTCGTGATAAGATATAATATTCATAGCGAAGTGTCATGTATACCTCGTATTCACTTCAAATGAACGTAAATGCGACTACTGCTCGCCAGGAAATAGCGTTTGCAGATGTCTCCGCATCGAGACCGTAGATTTCTAATGCTTCCTAAAACGCGATATCGCATCCCTCTACCGTGTTTCATGATAAGATATAATATTCATTGCGAAGTGTCATGTATACCTCGTATTCACTTCAAAAGAATGTAAATGCGACACTTGCATGCTAGGAAATAGCGTTTGCAGATGTCTACGTATCGTAGCAATAGAGTTCTAATGCTTCTCAAAACGCGATATCGCATCTCATTTCTATGCCTCATGATAAGATATAATATTCATTGCGAAGTGTCATATATACCTCGTATTCCTTTCAAAAGAATGTAAATGCGACACTTCCATGCTAGGAAATGGCGTTTGCAGATATCTCCCCATCGAGGCAATAGGATTCTAATCCTTTTTAAGACGCGATATCGCATCTCACTTAAATGTTACATGATTAGATATAATGTTCATTACGAAGTGTCATGTATACCTCGTATTCACTTCAAGAGAATGTAAATGCGAATCATCCTTGCTAGGAAATAGCGTTTGCAGATGTCTCCGCATCGAGGCCATAGAGTTCTAAAGCTTCTTCAAACGCTATATCGCATCTCTCTTCTATGTTTCATGATTAGATATAATATTCATTGCGAAGTGTCATGTATACATCGTATTCACTTCAAAAGAATGTAAATGCGACACTTGCATGCTAGGAAATAGCGTTTGCAGATGCCAACGTATCATAGCAATAGAGTTCTAATGCTCCTCAAATCGCGATATCGCATCTCATTTCTATGTTTCCTGATAAGATATAATATTCATTGCGAAGTGTCATGTATACCTCGTATACACTTCAAAGGAATGTAAATGCGACACTTCCTTGCTTGGAAGTAGCGTTTGCAGATATCTACGTATCGACGCAATAGTGTACTAATGCTTCTTAAATCGCCATATTACATCTCATTTCTATGTTTCATGATAAGATATAATATTCATTGCGAAGTGTCATGTATACCTCGTATTCCTTTCAAAAGAATGTAAATGCGACACTTCCTTGCTTGGAAGTAGTGTTTGCAGATGTCTACGTACCGAAGCAATGGAGTTCTAATGCTTCTTAATTCGCCATATTACATCTCATTTCTATGTTTCATGGTAAGATATAATATTCATTATGGAGTGTTATGTATACCTCGTATTCACTTCAAAAGAATGTAAATGCGACACTTCCTTGCTTGGAAATAACGTTTGCAGATGTCTACGTATCGAAGCAATAGAGTTCTAATGCTTCTTAACTCACCATATTACATCTCATTTCTATGTTTCATGGTAAGATATAATATTCATTGTGGAGTGTTATGTATATCTCGTATTCACTTCAAAAGAATGTAAATGCGACTATTCCTTGCTAGGAAATAGCGTTTGCAGATGCCAACGTATCATAGCAATAGAGTTCTAATGCTCCTCAAAACGCGATATCGCATCTCATTTCTATGTTTCCTGATAAGATATAATATTCATTGCGAAGTGTCATGTATACCTCGTATTCACTTCAAAAGAATGGAAATGCTACACTTCCATGCTAGGAAATAGCGTTTGCAGATGTCTACGTATCGTAGCAATAGAGTTCTAATGCTTCTTAAAACGCGATATCGCATCTCACTTCTATGTTTCATGATATGATATAATATTCATTGCGAAGTGTCATGTATACCTCGTATTCGCTTCAAATGAATGTAAATGCGACACTTCCATGCTAGGAAATAGCGTTTGCAGATGTCTACGTATCGTAGCAATAGAGTAGTAATGCTTCTTAAAACGCGATATCGCATCTCACTACTATGTTTCGTAATAAGATATAATATTCATTGTGGAATGTTATGCATACCTCGTATTCACTTCAAAAGGTTGTAAATGCGACACTTCCTTGCTAGAAAATATTGTTTGCAGATGTCTACGTATCGTAAAAGTAGAGTTCTAGTGCTTCTTAAATAGCGATATTGCATCTCATTTCTATGTTACATGATAAGATATAATGTTCAATGCGAAGTGTCATGTATACCTCGTATTCACATCAAAAGAATGAAAGTGCGACACTTCCAAGCTAGGAAATAGCGATTGCAGATGTCGCCGCATCGAGGCCATAGAGTTCTAAAGCTTCTTAAAACGCGATATCGCATCTCGCTTCTATGTTTCATGATAAGATATAATATTCATTGCGAAGTGTCATGTATACCTCTTATTCTCTCCAAACGAATGTGAATGCAACACTTCCCTCCTAGGAAATAGCTTATTCAGATGTCTACGTGTCGTAGCAATAGAGTTCTAATGCTACTTAAATCGCGATATCGCATCTCATTTCTATGTTTCGTGATAAGATATAATATTCATAGCGAAGTGTCATGTATACCTCGTATTCACTTCAAATGAACGTAAATGCGACTACTGCTCGCCAGGAAATAGCGTTTGCAGATGTCTCCGCATCGAGACCGTAGATTTCTAATGCTTCCTAAAACGCGATATCGCATCCCTCTACCGTGTTTCATGATAAGATATAATATTCATTGCGAAGTGTCATGTATACCTCGTATTCACTTCAAAAGAATGTAAATGCGACACTTGCATGCTAGGAAATAGCGTTTGCAGATGTCTACGTATCGTAGCAATAGAGTTCTAATGCTTCTCAAAACGCGATATCGCATCTCATTTCTATGCCTCATGATAAGATATAATATTCATTGCGAAGTGTCATATATACCTCGTATTCCTTTCAAAAGAATGTAAATGCGACACTTCCATGCTAGGAAATGGCGTTTGCAGATATCTCCCCATCGAGGCAATAGGATTCTAATCCTTTTTAAGACGCGATATCGCATCTCACTTAAATGTTACATGATTAGATATAATGTTCATTACGAAGTGTCATGTATACCTCGTATTCACTTCAAAAGAATGTAAATGCGAATCATCCTTGCTAGGAAATAGCGTTTGCAGATGTCTCCGCATCGAGGCCATAGAGTTCTAAAGCTTCTTCAAACGCTATATCGCATCTCTCTTCTATGTTTCATGATTAGATATAATATTCATTGCGAAGTGTCATGTATACATCGTATTCACTTCAAAAGAATGTAAATGCGACACTTGCATGCTAGGAAATAGCGTTTGCAGATGCCAACGTATCATAGCAATAGAGTTCTAATGCTCCTCAAATCGCGATATCGCATCTCATTTCTATGTTTCCTGATAAGATATAATATTCATTGCGAAGTGTCACGTATACCTCGTATACACTTCAAAGGAATGTAAATGCGACACTTCCTTGCTTGGAAGTAGCGTTTGCAGATATCTACGTATCGACGCAATAGTGTACTAATGCTTCTTAAATCGCCATATTACATCTCATTTCTATGTTTCATGATAAGATATAATATTCATTGCGAAGTGTCATGTATACCTCGTATTCCTTTCAAAAGAATGTAAATGCGACACTTCCTTGCTTGGAAGTAGTGTTTGCAGATGTCTACGTACCGAAGCAATGGAGTTCTAATGCTTCTTAATTCGCCATATTACATCTCATTTCTATGTTTCATGGTAAGATATAATATTCATTATGGAGTGTTATGTATACCTCGTATTCACTTCAAAAGAATGTAAATGCGACACTTCCTTGCTTGGAAATAACGTTTGCAGATGTCTACGTATCGAAGCAATAGAGTTCTAATGCTTCTTAACTCACCATATTACATCTCATTTCTATGTTTCATGGTAAGATATAATATTCATTGTGGAGTGTTATGTATACCTCGTATTCACTTCAAAAGAATGTAAATGCGACTATTCCTTGCTAGGAAATAGCGTTTGCAGATGCCAACGTATCATAGCAATAGAGTTCTAATGCTCCTCAAAACGCGATATCGCATCTCATTTCTATGTTTCCTGATAAGATATAATATTCATTGCGAAGTGTCATGTATACCTCGTATTCACTTCAAAAGAATGTAAATGCGACTATTGCTTACTAGGAAATAGCGTTTGCAGATGTCTCCGTACCGATGCAATAGAGTTCTATTACTTCTTGAAACGGGATACCGCATCTCATTTCTATGTTTCATGATAAGGTATAATATTAATTGCGAAGTGTCATGTATAACTCCTATTCACTTCAAAAGAATGTAAATGCGACACTTCCTTGCTTGGAAATAGCGTTTGCAGATGTCTACGTATCGACGCAATAGTGTTCTAATGCTTCTTAAATCGCCATATTACATCTCATCTCTATGTTTCATGATAAGATATAATATTCATTGCGAAGTGTCATGTATACCTCGTAATCCTTTCAAAAGAATGTAAATGCGACACTTCCTTGCTTGGAAATAGCGTTTGCAGATGCCTACGTATCGAAGCAATAGAGTTCTAATGCTTCCTAAATCGCCATATTGCATCTCATTTCTATGTTTCATGATAAGATATAATATTCATTGTGGAGTGTTATGTGTAACGCGTATTCACTTCAAAAGAATGTAAACGCTACACTTTCTTGCTAGGAAGTAGCGTTTGCAGATGTCTACGTATCGAACCAATAGATTTCTAATGCTTCTTAAATCGCCATATCGCATCTCAATTCTATGTTTCATGATAAGAATAGTAATCACTGTGCAGTGTTATGTATATCTCGTCTATACTTCAAATGAATGTAAATGCGACACTTCCTTGCTTGGAAATAGCGCTTGCAGATGCCTACGTATCGAAGCAATAGAGTTCTAATGCTTCCTAAATAGCCATATTGCATCTCATTTCTATGTTTCATGATAAGATATAATATTCATTGTGGAGTGTTATGTGTAACGCGTATTCACTTCAAAAGAATGTAAACGCTACACTTCCTTGCTAGGAAGTAGCGTTTGCAGATGTGTACGTATCGAACCAATAGATTTCTAATGCTTCTTAAATCGCCATATCGCATCTCAATTCTATGTTTCATGATAAAATATAATATTCATTGTGGAGTGTTATGTGTATCTCGTCTATACTTCAAATGAATGTAAATGCGACACTTGCTTGCTGGGAAATAGCGTTTGCAGATGTCTACGTATCGAAGCAATAGATTTCTAATGCTTCCTAAATCGCCATATTCCATCTCATTTCTATGTTTCATGATAAGATATAATATTCATTGTGGAGTGTTATGTATACCTCGTATTCACTTCAAAAGAATGTAAGTGCGACACTTCCCTGCTTGGAAGTAGCGTTTGCAGATGTCTACGTATCGAAGCAATAGTGTTCTAATGCTTCTTAAATCGCCATATTACATCTCATTTCTATGTTTCATGATAAGATATAATATTCATTGCGAAGTGTCATGTATACCTCGTAATCCTTTCAAAAGAATGTAAATGCGACACTTCCTTGCTTGGAAATAGCGTTTGCAGATGCCTACGTATCGAAGCAATAGAGTTCTAATGCTTCCTAATTCGCCATATTGCATCTCAATTCTATGTTTCATGATAAGATATAATATTCATTGTGGAGTGTTATGTGTAACGCGTATTCACTTCAAAAGAATGTAAACGCTACACTTCCTTGCTAGGAAGTAGCGTTTGCAGATGTCTACGTATCGAACCAATAGATTTCTAATGCTTCTTAAATCGCCATATCGCATCTCAATTCTATGTTTCATGATAAGATATAGTAATCATTGTGCAGTGTTATGTATATCTCGTCTATACTTCAAATGAATGTAAACGCGACACTTCCTTGCCAGAAAATACCGTTTGCAGATGTCTACGTATCGAAGCAATAGAGTTCTAATGCTTCTTAAATCGCCATATTGCATCTCTTTTCTATGTTTCATGATTAGATATAATATTCATGGCGGAGCGTTATGTATACCTCGTATTCACATCAAAAGAATGTAAACGCGACACTTCCTTGCTAGGAAGTAGCGTTTGCAGATGTCTACGTATCGAAGCAACAGAATTCTAGCGCTTCTTATATCGCCATATCGCATCGCATTTCTATGTTTCATGATAGGATAAAATATTCATTGCGGTGTGTCATGTATACCTCGCGTACAATTCAAATGAATGTAAATGCGGCACTATCTTGCTAGGAAATAGCGCTTGCCGACGTCTGCGTATCGTAGCATTACAGTTCTAATGCTTCTCAAAACGAGATGTCGCATCGCATTTCTATGTTTCATGATAAGATATAATATTCATTGCGAAGTGTCATGTATACCTCGCGTACACTTCAAATGAATGTAAATGCGACTCTGCCTTGCTAGGAAATAGCGTCTGCAGATATCTACGTATCGTAGCAATAAAGTTCTAATGCTTCTCAAAACGCGATATAGCATCTCATTTCTATGTCCCATTATAAGATATAATATTCATTGTGCATTGTTATGTATACCTCGTATTCACTTCAAAAGAATGTAAATACGACACTTCCTTAGGAAATAGCATTTGCAGATATCTACGTATCGTAGCAATAAATTTCTAATGCTTCTTAAATCGCGATATCGCATCTCATTTCTATGTCTCATGATAAGATATAATATTCATTGTGCAGTGTTATGTATACCTTGTATTCACTTCAAAAGAATGTAAATGCGACACTTCCGTGCCAGGAAATAGCGTTTGCAGATGTCTACGTATCGAAGTGTGACGTCAGGCGTGCCGCCTGCCACCCTCTCAACGC
Source organism: Xylocopa sonorina (assembly GCF_050948175.1). Classification (NCBI taxonomy): domain Eukaryota; kingdom Metazoa; phylum Arthropoda; class Insecta; order Hymenoptera; family Apidae; genus Xylocopa; species Xylocopa sonorina. The sequence continues at coordinate 787,378 of NW_027490193.1, read as the reverse complement.
ACCACAGCAACCACCCTCACGCGCCTGCACCACAGGCAACACCTAGGCGCAACTCGCCGTCTCACTCAGGCCAAGGGCTACGACCATCGACTCGCTCGCACTCGCAGAGGTGCTCGCCGTCTCTCTCACTCCAAGGGACCTACCCTCCGTCTCACTCGCACCCGCAGAGGTGTTCGCCACCTCTCTCGCTCCAAGGGCAACACACTCTGTCCCACTCGCACCGAGGACCATGTGCGCTGTCTCGCTGCCACTCAAGGAGTCAACCACCGTCTCACTCTTACCTGCAGGGAAAATCGCCCTCTCGCTCACTCCAGGGACGTACCAGGAGAATCAACCTCTACGAGATCCGACGACGGGAACCCTCACCGTACAAAGGACTCTACGATTTCACCATCCCAGATCTGCCATGCCCAAAATACTATTTCTAAGATTAATAATTAACATTATATATATACTCCTACATTCTAAGCTCTGTATTCCTAGCTCATAGAATTTACACGACACAGCTTTATAACGACACAAACAACACACATTTTACATTTAAGGCGTAATTTCTAATTTCATACTTGTACCTCTATATTCATAAGTTGCGCTAATTAAGTAAGCCGCGACGCGCGAAATCGCGACCGCCTCAGCGGCACGCGCCGCTAGCCCCACCACGCAACGCCGAGACCCCACTCCGGCGTCCACATACTCCCACCTATGTTCGCAAGCGACCGAAGCGCTCCGAGAGTCGAAGAGGTCGCAGGCGCATCTTGGGAGACACAGTCAATTACAGACAGTCAATTACAGGCAGTCATGACGGACAGTCAGACACAGTCAGTCGGTACCGTCGGTACGGTACAGTTCTATCTCGCCTTCGGGCACTTCTAATTCCAAGTCTCTTCCAAGTCGCGCCTTAGGGCCGTCGCGCAGCCTCGATGAGGTTCCTAGTTCTAAAGTCTTTGTTCTAATTCCTAATTCATAGTTAACCTAGTCTTAATACTTAGAAATAATTGTTCTTGTACTCTTTGATTTAGAATATACTTTATTATTTTTCTACCACATCAAGTTCTAGTTCATTCCAACTCCATTTCTAAATTCAATTTTATTTTAATACAAATTCTTCCAAGTTCGTAACAACTTGAATGTTTACAAACGAACTCTTCGCGCCGCGAGGAAGAATTTAATCCATTATCTCGTGCGGAATACGTTGGTAAAACGCTAGAATTCTTCGTTCATCGACGGACGGCGACATTCACCGCAGCTTCCACCGTCACAACGCCGATTCCAGCCAGCCGTACGCCGACTCCTCCCCCGAGAACGACCTTCGACGATCGCCACATCTGAAAGCAGAAGAGAGAAATCAGCGAAAGGTAAATAAAATCCTTCCTTACACGCGTTCGCGATTGTTTAAGGTGCCCGCGTCTTGCCAGAATCGACGGACCCGGTCATACGCGCTTTATACCGGACCGAACTCGCGACTAAAAGGCTTGTGTCATTCAGCCTCCTGGGATACGAATAATTTGTTCGCCAGGACGTGACAGAAGCAATAGAGTTCTAATGCCTCTTAAATTGAGTTATCGCATCTCTTTTCTATGTTTTATGATAAGATATAATATTCATTACCAAGTGTCTTGTATACCTCGTATACTCCTCAAATGAATGTAAATGCGACTCTTCCTTGCTAGGAAATAGCGTTTGCAGATGTCTACGTATCGTAGCATCAGAGATCTAACGCTTCTCAAAACGCGATATCGCATCTCATTTCTATTCTCATGCTAAGATATAATAATAATTGCGAAGTGTCATGTATACCTCGCATGCGCTTCAAGTGAATGTAAATGCGACACTTCCTTGGTAGGAAATAGCGTTTGCAGATGTCTACGTATCGAAGCAATAGTGTTCTAATGCTTCTTAAATCGCGATATCGAATCTCATTTCTATCTATCCTGATAAGATATAATATTCATTGTGGAGTGTTATGTCTACATCGTACTCGCTTCAAAAGAATGCAAATGCGACACTTCCTTCCTAGGAAATAGCGTTGGCAGATGTCTACGTACCCAAGTAATTAAGTTCTAATGCTTCTTAAAACGCGATATCGTATCTCATTTTTATGTTTCATGATAAGATATAATATTCATTGCGAAGTGTCATGTATACCTTGCATACACTTCAAATGAATGTAAATGCGACACTTCCTATCTTCGAAATAGCGTTTGCAGATGTCTACGTATCAAAGCTATAAATTTCAAATCTTTCTTAAATCGCGATATCGCATCTCATTTTTATGATTCGTGATAAAATATAATATTCATTGCGAAGTGTCATGTACACCTCGTATTCAATTCAAAAGAAAGTAAATGCGACTACTGCTTGCTAGGAAATAGCGTTTGCAGATGTCTCCGCATCGAGGCCATAGAGCTCTAATGCTTCTTACAACGGGATATCGCATCTCTCTTCTATGTTTCATGATAAGATATAATATTTATTGCGAAGTGTCATGTATACCTCGTATTCTCTCCAAACGAATGTAAATGCAACACTTCCTTGCTAGGTAATAGCTTATTCAGATGTCAACGTATCGTAGCAGTACGGTTCTAATGCTACTTAAATCGCGATATCGCATCTCATTTCTATGTTTCGTGATAAGATATAATATTCATTGCAAAGTGTCATGTATACATCGTATTCACTTCAAGAGATTGTAAATGCGACACTTCCATGCTAGGAAATAGCGTTTGCAGATGTCTCCGCACCGAGGCCATAGAGTTCTAATGCTTCTTACAACGCGATATCGCATCTCCCTTCTATCTTTCATGATAAGATATAATATTCATTGCGAAGTGTCATGTATACCTCGTATTCACTTCAAAAGAATGTAAATGCGACTATTCCTTGCTGGGAAATGGCGTTTGCAGATGCCTACGTATCATAGCAATAGAGTTCTAATACTTTTTAGATCGCGATATCGCATCTCATTTCTATGTTTCGTGGTAAGATATAACATTCATTGCAAAGAGTCATGTGTACCTCGTATTCACTTCAAAAGAATGTAAGTGCGACACATCCATGCTAGGAAATGGCGTTTGCAGATGCCTACGTATCATAGCAATAGAGTTCTAATGCTTTTTAGATCGCTATATCGCACCTCATTTCTATGTTTCGTGATAAGATATAACATTCATTGCAAAGTGTCATGTATACCTCGTGTTCACTTCAGAAGAATGTAAATGCGACTATTCCTAGCTAGGAAATAGCGTATTCAGATGTCCACGTATCGTAGCAGTAGAGTTCTAATGCTACTTAAATCGCGATATCGCATCTCATTTCTATGTCTCGTGATAAGATGTAATATTCATTGCAAAGTGTCATGTATACCTCGTATTCACTTCAAAAGAATGTAAATGCGACACTTCCATGCTAGGAAATAGCGTTTGCAGATGCCTCCGCACCGAGGCCATAGAGTTCTAATGCCTCTTACAACGCGATATCGCATCTCTCTTCTATGTCTCATGATAAGATATAGTATTCATTGCGAAGTGTCATGTATACTTCGTATTCACTTCAAAAGAAAAAAAGTGCGACTATTGCTTGCTAGGAATTAGCGTTTGCAGATGTCTATGTAACGTAGCAATAGAGTTCTAAAGCTACTTAAATCGCGATATCGCATCCCATTTATATGTTTCATGATAAGATATAATATTCTTTGCGAAGTATCATGTATACCTCGTATTCATTTCAAAGGAATGTAAATGCGAATCTTCCTTGCTAGGAAATAGCGTTTGCAGATGTCTCCGCATCGAGGCCATAGTGTTCTAATGCTTCTTAAAACGCGATATCGCATCTCTCTTCCATGTTTCATGATAAGATATAATATTTTCTGCGAAGTGTCATGTATACCTCGTGTTCACTTCAGAAGAATGTAAATGCGACTATTCCTTGCTAGGAAAGGGCGTTTGCAGATGCCTACGTATCGTAGCAATAGAGTTCTAATGCTTTTTAGATCGCGATAGAGCATCTCATTTCTATGTTTCGTGATAAGATATAATTTTCTTTGCTAAGTGTCATGTATACCTCGTATTCACTTCAAAAGTATGTAAATGCGAATATTCCTTGCTAGGAAATAGCGTTTGCAGATGTCTACGTATCGTAGCAATAGAGTTCTAATGCTACTTAAATCGCGATATCGCATATCATTTATATGTTTCGTGATAAGGTATAATATTCACTGCGAAGTGTCATGTATACCTCGTATTCACTTCAGAAGAATGTATGTGCGACATTTCCATGCTAGGAGATAGCGTTTGCAGATGTCTTCGCATCGAGACCATATATTTGTAATGCTTCCTAAAACGCGATATCGCATCTCTCTTCTATGTTTCATGATAAGATATAATATTCATTGGGAAGTGACATGTATACCTCGTCTTCTCTCCAAACGAATGTAAAAGCGACACTTCCTTGCTAGGAAATAGCGTATTCAGATGTCTACGTATCGTAGCAAAGGGGTTCTAATGCTACTTAAATCGCAATATCGCATCTCATTTCTATGTTTCGTGATAAGATATAATATTCATTGCGAAGTGTCATGTACACCTCGTATTCAATTCAAAAGAAAGTAAATGCGACTATTGCTTGCTAGGAAATGGAGTTTGCAAATGTCTATGTATCGTAGCAATAGAGTTCTAATGCTACTTAAATCGCGATATCGCATCTCATTTCTATGTTTCGTGATAAGATATAATATTCATTGCGAAGTGTCATGTACACCTCGCATTCAATTCAAAAGAAAGTAAATGCGACTATTGCTTGCTAGGAAATATCGTTTGCAGATGTCTCCGCATCGAGGCCATAGATTTCTAATGCTTCTTACAATGGGATATCGCATCTCTCTTCTATGTTTCATGATAAGATATAATATTTATTGCGAAGTGTCATGTATACCTCGTATTCACTTCAAAAGAATGTAAATGCGACTATTCCTTGCTAGGAAATGGCGTTTGCAGATGCCTACGTATCGTAGCAATAGAGTTTTAATGCTTCTTAAATCGCGATATCGCATCCCATTTATATGTTTCATGATAAGATATAATATTTATTGCGAAGTGTCATGTATACCTCGTATTAACTTCAGAAGAATGTAAATGCGACTATCCCTTGTTAGGAAATGGCGTTTGCAGATATCTGCGCATCGAGGCAATAGGGTTCTAATGCTTCTTAAAACGCGATATCGCATATCCCTTCTAGGTTTCATGCTAAGATATAATATTCATTGCGAAGTGTCATGTATACCTCGTATTCTCCCCAAACGAATGTAAATGCAACACTTCCTTGCTAGGTAATAGCTTATTCAGATGTCTACGTATCGTAGCAAAAGGGTTCTAATGCTACTTAAATCGCGATATCGCATCTCATTTTTATGATTCGTGATAAGATATAATATTCATTGCGAAGTGTCATGTACACCTCGTATTCAATTCAAAGGAAAGTAAATGCGACTATTGCTTGCTAGGAAATAGCGTTTGCAGATGTCTCCGCATCGAGGCCATAGAGTTCTAATGCTTCTATCTCTCTTCTATGTTTCGTGATAAGATATAATATTCATTGCAAAGTGTCATGTATACCTCGTATTCACTTCAAAAGAATGTAAATGCGACACTTCCATGCAAGGAAATAGCGTTTGCAGATATCTCCGCATCGAGGCGATAGGGTTCTAATGCTTCTTAAAACGCGATATCGCATATCCCTTCTAGGTTTCATGATAAGATATAATATTCATTGCGAAGTGTCATGTATACCTCGTATTCACTTCAAAAGAATGTAAATGCGACTATTCCTTGCTAGGAAATGGCGTTTGCAGATGCCTACGTATCGTAGCAATAGAGTTTTAATGCTTCTTAGATCGCGATATCGCATCCCATTTATATGTTTCATGATAAGATATAATATTTATTGCGAAGTGTCATGCATACTTCGTATTCTCTCCAAACGAATGTAAATGCAACACTTCTTTGCTAGGTAATAGCTTATTCAGATGTCTACGTAACGTAGCAAAAGGGTTCTAATGCTACTTAAATCGCGATATCGCATCTCATTTTTATGATTCGTGATAAGATACAATATTCATTGCGAAGTGTCATGTACACCTCGTATTCAATTCAAAAGAAAGTAAATGCGACTATTGCTTGCTGGGAAATAGCGTCTGCAGATGTCTCCGCATCGAGGCCATAGAGTTCTAATGCTTCTTACAACGCGATATCGCATCTCTCTTCTATGTTTCATGATAAGATATAGTATTCATTGCGAAGTGTCATGTATACCTCGTATTCACTTCATAAGAATGTAAATGCGACACCTCCATGCAAGACAAATAGCGTTTGCAGATATCTCCGCGTCGAGGCAATAGTGTTCTAATGCTTCTTAAAACGCGATATCGCATATCCCTTCTTGGTTACATGATAAGATATAATATTCATTGCGAAGTGTCATGTATATCTCGTACTCACTACAAAAGAAAGTAAATGCGACTATTGCTTGCTAGGAAATAGCGTTTGCAGATGTCTATGTATCGTAGCAATGGAGTTCTAAAGCTACTTAAATCGCGATATCGCATCTCATTTATATGTTTCGTGATATGATATAATATTCATTGCGAAGTGTCATGTACACCTCGTCTTCACTACAAAAGAATGTAAATGTGTCACTTCCATGCTAGGAAATAGCGTTTGCATATGTCTCCGCATCGAGGCCATAGAGTTCTAATGCTTCTTGCAACGGGATATCGCATCTCTCTTCTATGTTTCATGATAAGATATAATGTTCATTGCGAAGTGTCATGTATATCTCGTACTCACTTCAAAAGAATGTAAATGCGTCACTTCCATGCTAGGAAATAGCATCTGCAGATGTCTACGCGTCGAGGCAATAGTGTTCTAATGCTTATTAAAACGCGATATCGCATCTCTCTTCTATGTTTCGTGATAAGATATAATATTCATTGCGAAGTGTCACGTATACCTCGTATTCATTTCAAAAGAATGTAAATGCGACTATTGCTTGCTAGGAAATAGCGTTTGCAGATGTCTACGTAGCGTAGCAATAGAGTTGTAATGCTACTCAAATCGCGATATCGCATCACATCTATATGCTTCATGATAAGATACAATATTCATTGCGAAATGTCATGTATACCTCGTATTCACTCCAAACGACTGTAAATGCGACACTTCCTTGCTAGGAAATAGCGTATTCAGATGTCTACGTATCGTAGCAATAGAGATCTAATGCTACTTAAATCGCGATATCGCATATCATTTATATGTTTCGTGATAAGATATAATATTCACTGCGAAGTGTCATGTATACCTCGTATTCACTTCAGAAGAATGTATGTGCGACATTTCCATGCTAGGAGGTAGCGTTTGCAGATGTCTCCGCATCGAGACCATATATTTGTAATGCTTCCTAAAACGCGATGTCGCATCTCTCTTCTATGTTCCATGATAAGATATAATATTCATTGGGAAGTGTCATGTATACCTCGTCTTCTCTCCAAACGAATGTAAATGCGACACTTCCTTGCTAGGAAATAGCGTATTCAGATGTCTACGTATCGTAGCAAAGGGGTTCTAATGCTACTTAAATCGCGATGTCGCATCTCATTTCTATGTTTCGTGTTAAGATACAATATTCATTGGGAAGTGTCATGTGTACCTCGGATTCACTTCAAAAGAATGTAAATGCGACACTTCCATGCTAGGAAATATCGTTTGCAGATGTCTCCGCATCGAGGCCATAGAGTTCTAATGCTTCTTACAACGCGATATCGCACCTCTCTTCTATGTTTCATGATAAGATATAGTATTCATTGCGAAGTGTCATGTATACCTCGTATTCACAGCATAAGAATGTAAATGCGACACTTCCATGCAAGGAAATAGCGTTTTCAGATATCTCCGCATCGAGGCAATAGTGTTCTAATGCTTCTTAAAACGCGATATCGCATATCCCTTCTAGGTTTCATGATAAGATATAATATTCATTGCGAAGAGTCATGTACACCTCGTCTTCACTACAAAAGAATGTAAATGCGTCACTTTCATGCTAGGAAATAGCGTCTGCAGATGTCTACGCGTCGGGGCAATAGAGTTCTAATGCTTATTAAAACGCGATATCGCATCGCTCTTCTAGGTTTCATGATAAGATATAATATTCATTGCGAAGTGTCATGTATAACTCGTATTCTCTCCAAACGAATGTAAATGCAACACTTCCTTGCTAGGTAATAGCTTATTCAGATGTCTACGTATCGTAGCAATAGAGTTCTAATGCTACTTAAATCGCGATATCGCTTCTCATTTCTATGTTTCGTGATAAGATATAATATTCATTGCGAAGTGTCATGTGTACCTCGTATTCACTTCATAAGAATGTAAATGCGACACCTCCATGCAAGGAAATAGCGTTTGCAGATATCTCCGCGTCGAGGCAATAGTGTTCTAATGCTTCTTAAAACGCGATATCGCATATCCCTTCTAGGTTACATGATAAGATATAATATTCATTGCGAAGTGTCATGTATACCTCGTATTCACTTCAGAAGAATGTAAGTACAACATTTCCATGCTAGGAGATAGCGTTTCCAGATGTCTCCGCAACGAGAACATAGATTTGTAATGCTTCTTAAAACGCGATATCGCATCTCATTTCTATGCTTCATGATAAGATACAATATTCATTGCGAAGTGTCATGTATACCTCGTATTCACTCCAAACGAATGTAAATGCGACACCTCCTTGCTAGGAAATAGCGTATTCAGATGTCTACGTATCGTAGCAGTAGAGTTCTAATGCTACTTAAATCGCGATATCGCATCTCATTTCCATGTTTCATGATAAGATATAATATTTATTGTGAAGTGTCATGTATACCTCGTATTCACTTCAGAAGAATGTAAATGCGACTATCCCTTGTTAGGAAATGGCGTTTGCAGATGCCTACGTATAGTAGCTATAGAGTTCTAGTGCTTCTTATATCGCGATATTGCATCTCATTTCTATGTTACATGATAAGATACAATGTTCATTGCGAAGTGTCATGTATACCTCGTATTCACTTCAAAAGAATGTAAATGCGAATCTTCCTTGCTAGGCAATAGCTTATTCAGATGTCTACGTATCGTAGCAATAGAGTTCTAATGCTACTTAAATCGCGATATCGCTTCTCATTTCTATGTTTCGTGATAAGATATAATATTCATTGCGAAGTGTCATGTACACCTCGTATTCACTACAAAAGAATGTAAATGCGTCACTTCCATGCTAGGAAATAGCATCTGCAGATGTCTACGCGTCGAGGCCATAGAGTTCTAATGCTTCTTAAAACGCGATATCGCATCTCATTAGTATGTTTCGTGATAAGATATAATATTCATTGCGAAGTGTCATGTATACCTCGTATTCAATTCAAAAGAATGTAAATGCGACTATTGCTTGCTAGGAAATAGCGTTTGCAGATGTCTACGTAGCGTAGCAATAGAGTTGTAATGCTACTCAAATAGCGATATCGCATCACATCTATATGTTTCGTGATGAGATATAATATTCATTGCGAAGTGTCATGTATACCTCGTATTCACTTCAAAAGAATGTAAATGCGACTATTGCTTGCTAGGAAATAGCGTTTGCAGAGTTCTACGTATCGTAGCAATGGATTTCTAATGCTTCTTAGAAAGGGATATCGCATCTCATTTCTATGCTTTATGATAAGATCTATTATTCATTGCGAAGTGTCAATGATACATCGTCTTCTCACCAAACGAATGTAAATGCGTCACTTCCTTGCTAGGAAATAGCGTATTCAGATGTCTATGTATCGTAGCAATAGAGTTCTAATGCTACTTAAATCTCGATATCGCATCTCATTTATATGTTTCATTATAAGATATAATATTCATTGCGAAGTGTCAGGTATACCTCGTATTCACATCAAACGAATGTAAATGCGACTATTCCTTGCTAGGGCATAGCGTTTGCAGATGCCTACGTATCGTAGCAATAGAGTTCTAATGCTACTTAAATCGCGATATCGCATCTCATTTCTATGTTTCGTGATAAGATATAATATTCATTTGCGAAGTGTCATGTACACCTCGTATTCACTTCAAAAGAATGTAAATGCGACTATTGCTTGCTAGGAAATAGCGTTTGCAGATGTCTACGTATCGTAGCAATAAAGTTCTAATGCTACTTAAATCGCGATATCGCATCTCATCTATATATTTCGTGATAAGGTATAATATTCATTGCGAAGTGTCATGTATACCTCGCATTCACTTCAAAAGTATGTAAATGCGAATCTTCCTTGCTAGGAAATACCGTTTGCAGATGTCTACGTATCGTCGCAATAGAGTACTAATGCTTCTCAAAACGCGATATCGCATCTCAATTCTATGTTTCGTGATAAAATATAATATTCATTGCGAAGTGTCATGTACACCTCGTATTCACTACAAAGGAATGTAAATGCGACACTTCCATGCTAGGAAATAGCGTCTGCAGATGTCTACGCGTCGAGGCAATAGAGTTCTAATGCTTCTTAATACGCGATACCGCATCTCCCTTCTATGTTTCATGATTAGATATAATATTCATTGCGAAGTGTCATGTATACCTCGTATTCTCTCCAACCGAATGTAAATGCAACACTTCCTTCCTAGGAAATAGCTTATTCAGATGTCTACGTATGGTAGCAATAGAGTTCTAATGCTACTTAAATCGCGATATCGCATCTCATTTCTGTGTTTCGTGATAAGATATAATATTCATTGCGAAGTGTCATGAATACCTCGTATTCACTTCAAAGGAATGTAAGTGCGACACTTCCATGCTAGGAAATTGCGTTTGCAGATTTCTCCGAATCGAGGCCATAGAGTTCTAAAGCTTCTTAGAACGCGATATCGCATCTCTCTTCTATGTTTCATGATAAGATATAGTATTCATTGCGAAGCGTCATGTATACCTCGTATTCTCTCCAAACGAATGTAAATGCAACACTTCCTTCCTAGGAAATAGCTTATTCAGATGTCTACGTATCGTAGCAATAGAGTTCTAATGCTACTTAAATCGCGATATCGCATCTCATTCCTATGTTTCGTGAAAAGATGTAATATTCATTGCGAAGTGCCATTTACACCTCGTATTCACTTCAGAAGAATGTAAATGCGACACTTCCATGCTAGGAAATAGCGTCTGCAGATGTCTACGACTCGAGGCAATAGAGTTCTAATGCTTATTAAAACGCGACATCGCATCTCTCTTCTATGTTTCATGATAAGGTATAATATTCATTGCGAATTGTCATGTATGCCTCGTCTTCTCTCCAAACGAATGTAAATGCGACACTTCCTTGCTAGGAAATAGCGTATTCTGATGTCTACGTATCGTAGCAAAGGGGTTCTAATGTTACTTAAATCCCGATATCGCATCACATTTCTATGATTCGTGATAGGATATAATATTCATTGCGAAGTGTCATGTACACCTCGCATTCAATTCAAACGAAAGTAAATGCGACTATTGCTTGCTAGGAAAGAGCGTTTGCAGATGCCTACGTATCGTAGCTATAGTTCTAATGCTTCTTACATAGCGATATTGCATCTCATTTCTATGTTACATGATAAGATATAATGTTCAATGCGAAGTGTCATGTACACCTCGTATTCAATTCAAAAGAAAGTAAATGCGACTATTGCTTGCTGGGAAATAGCGTTTGCAGATGTCTACGTATCGTAGCAATAGAGTTCTAATGCTACTTAAATCGCGATACCGCATCTCATTTATATGTTTCGTGATAAGATATAATATTCATTGCGAAGTATCATGTATACCTCGTATTCACTTCAAAAGAATGTAAGTGCGACACTTCCATGCTAGGAAGTAGCGTTTGCAGATGTCTCCGCATCGAGGCCATAGAGTTCTAATGCTTCCTACAACGCGATATCGCATCTCTCTTCTATGTTTCATGATAAGATATAATATTCATTGCGAAGTCTCATGTATACCTCGTATTTACTTCAAAAGAATGTAAGTAGGTCACTTCAATGCTAGGAATTAGCGTTTGCAGATGTCTCCGCTTCGAGGCCATAGAGTTCTAATGCTTCTTAAAACGCGATATCGCATCTCTCTTCTATGTTTCATGATAAGACATAATATTCATTGCAAAGTGTCATGTACACCTCGTATTCACTACAAAAGAATGTAAATGCAACACTTCCTTGCTAGGAAATAGCTTATTCAGATGTCTACGTTTCGTAGCAATAGAGTTCTAATGTTTCTTACAACGCGATATCGCATCTCTCTTCTAATGCTACTTAAATCGCGATATCGCATCTCATTTATATGTTTCGTGATAAGATATAATATTCATTGCGAAGTGTCAGGTATACCTCGTATTCGATTCAAAGAATGTAAGTGCGACACATACATGCTAGGAAATAGCGTTTGCAGATGTCTCCGCATCGAGGCCATAGAGTTCTTGCATCTTAAAACGCGATATCGCATCTCTCTTCTATGTTTCATGATGAGATATAATATTCATTGCGAAGTGTCATGTATACCTCATATTCTTTCCAAACGTATGTAAATGCAACACTTCATTGCTAGGAAATAGCTTATTCAGATGTCTACGTATCGTAGCAATAGTGTTCTAATGCTACTTAAATCGCGATATCGCATCTCTTTTCTATGTTTCGTGATAAGATATAATATTCATTGCGAAGTGTCATGTATACCTCGTATTCAGTTCAAAAGAATGTAAATGAGACTATTGCTTGCTAGGATATAGCGTTTGCAGAGTTCTACGTATCGTAGCAATAGTGTTCTAATGCTTCTTAGAAGGGGATATCGCATCTCATTTCTATGCATTATGATAAGATCTATTGTTCATTGCGAAGTGCCACTTATACATCGTCTTCTCTCCAAACGAATGTAAATGCGACACTTCCTTCCTAGGATATTGCGCTTCCAGTTGTCTACGTATCGTAGCAATAGGGTTCTAACGCTTCTTAAAACGCGATATCGCATTTCATTTCTATGTTTCATGGTAATATATAATATTCATGGCGAAGTGTCATGTATACCTCGTATTCCCTTCAAAAGAATGTAAATGCGCCACTTGCTGGCTAGGAAATAGCGTTTGCAGATGTCTACGTATCATAGCAATAGAGTCCTAATGCTACTTAAATCGCGATATCGCATCACATTTCCATGTTTCGCGATAAGATATAATATTCATTGCGAAGTGTCATGTATACCTCGTATTCACTTCATAAGAATGTAAATGCGACTATTGCTTGCTAGGAAATAGCGTTTGCAGATGTCTACGTATCGTAGCAATAGTGTTCTAATGCTTCTTAAAACGCGATATCGCATCTCTCTTCTATGTTTCATGATAAGATATAATATTCATTGCGAAGCGTCATGTATACCTCGTATTCTCTCCAAACGAATGTAAATGCAACACTTCCTTCCTAGGAAATAGCTTATTCAGATGTCTATGTATCGTAGCAATAGAGTTCTAATGCTACTTAAATCGCAATATCGCATCTCATTTCTATGTTTCGTGATAAGATATAATATTCATTGCGAAGTGTCATGTACACCTCGAATTCAATTCAAAAGAAAGTAAATGCGACTATTGCTTGCTATGAAATAGCGTTTGCAAATGTCTATGTAGCTTGGCAATAGAGTTCTAATGCTACTTAAATCGCGATATCGCATCTCATTTCTATGTTTCGTGATAAGACATAATACTCATTGCGAAGTGTCATGTACACCTCGTATTCACTTCAAAAGAATGTAAATGCGAATATTGCTCGCTAGGAAATAGCGTTTGCAGATGCCTACGTATCGTAGCAATAAAGTTCTAATGCTACTTAAATCGCGATATCGCATCTCATCTATATATTTCGTGATAAGGTATGATATTCATTGCGAAGTGTCATGTATACCTCGCATTCACTTCAAAAGTATGTAAATGCGAATCTCCCTTGCTAGGAAATACCATTTGCAGATGTCTACGTATCGTCGCAATAGAGTTCTAATGCTACTTAAATCGCAATATCGCATCCCATTTCTATGTTTCGTGATAAGATATAATATTCATTGCGAAGTGTCATGTACACCTCGTATTCACTACAAAAGAATGTAAATGCGACACTTCCATGCTAGGAAATAGCGTCTGCAGATGTCTACGCGTCGAGGCAATAGAGTTCTAATGCTTCTTAAAACGCTATACCGCATCTCCCTTCTATGTTTCATGATTAGATATAATATTCATTGCGAAGTGTCATGTACACCTCGTATTCACTACAAAAGAATGTAAATGCGACACTTCCTTGCTAGGAAATACCGTTTGCAGATGTCTACGTATCGTAGCAAAAGAGTTCTAATGCTTCTCAAAACGCGATATCGCATCTCAGATCTATGTTTCGTGATAAGATATAATATTCATTGCGAAGTGTCATGTATACCTCGTCTTCTCTCCAAGCGAATGTAAATGCGACACTTCCTTGCTAGGAAATAGCGTATTCAGATGGCTACGTATCGTAGCAAAAGGGTTTTAATGCTACTTAAATCCCGATATCGCATCTCATTTCTATGTTTCGTGATAAGATATAATATTCATTGCGAAGTGTCATGTACACCTCGTATTCAATTCAAAAGAAAGTAAATGCGACTATTGCTTGCTGGGAAATAGCGTTTGCAGATGTCTACGTATCGTAGCAAAAGAGTTCTAATGCTTCTTAAAACGCGATATCGCTTCTCATTTCTATGTTTCGTGATAAGATATAATATTCATTGCGAAGTGTCATGCATACCATGAATTCGCTTCAAAATAATGTAAGTGCGACACTTCCATGCTAGGAAATAGCGTTTGCACATGTCTACGTATCGTAGCAATAGAGTCCTAATGCTTCTTAAAAAGAGATGTCGCATTTCATTTCTATGTTTCGTGATAAGGTATAATATTCATTGCGAAGTGTCATGTATACCTCGTACTCACTTCAAAAGAATGTAAATGCGACTATTCCTTTCTAGGAAATAGCGTTTGCAGATGCCTACATATCGTAGCAATAGAGTTCTAATGCTTCTTAAAACGCGATATGGCATCTCACTTCTATGTTTCATGATAAGATATAATATTCATTGCGAAGTGTCACCTCGTATTCACTTCAAAAGAATGTAAGTGCGACACTTCCATGCTAGGAAATGGCGTTTGCAGTTGTCTCCGCATCGAGGCCATATATTTCTAATGCTTCTTATATCGCGATATCGCATCTCATTTCTATGATTCGTGATAAGTTATAATATTCATTCCGAAGTGTCATGTATACCACGAATTCGCTTCAAAATAATGTAAATGCGACACTTCCATGCTAGGAAATAGCGTTGGCAGATGTCTACGTATCGTAGCAATAGTGTCCTATTGCTTCTTAAAACGAGATGTCGCATTTCATTTCTATGTTTCGTGATAAGATATAATATTCATTGCGAAGTGTCATGTATACCTCGTATTCACATCAAAAGAATGTAAGTGCGACACTTCCATGCTAGGAAATGGCGTATGCAGTTGTCTCCGCATCGAGGCCATAGTGTTCTAATGCTTCTTAAAACGCGATATCGCATCTCTTTTCTATGATTCGTGATAAGTTATAATATTCATTCCGAAGTGTCATGTATACCACGAATTCGCTTCAAAGTAATGTAAATGTGACACTTCCATGCTAGGAAATAGCGTTTGCAGATGTCTACGTATCGTAGCAATAGAGTCCTAATGCTTCTTAAAACGAGATGTCGCATTTCATTTCTATGTTTCGTGATAAGATATAATATTCATTGCGAAGTGTCATGTATACCTCGTATTCACTTCAGAAGAATGTAAATGCGACTATCCCTTGTTAGGAAATGGCGTTTGCAGATGCCTACGTATCGTAGCTATAGAGTTCTAGTGCTTCTTATATCGCGATATTGCATCTCATTTCTATGTTACATGATAAGATACAATGTTCATTGCGAAGTGTCATGTATACCTCGTATTCACTTCAAAAGAATGTAAATGCGAATCTTCCTTGCTAGGCAATAGCTTATTCAGATGTCTACGTATCGTAGCAATAGAGTTCTAATGCTACTTAAATCGCGATATCGCTTCTCATTTCTATGTTTCGTGATAAGATATAATATTCATTGCGAAGTGTCATGTACACCTCGTATTCACTACAAAAGAATGTAAATGCGTCACTTCCATGCTAGGAAATAGCATCTGCAGATGTCTACGCGTCGAGGCCATAGAGTTCTAATGCTTCTTAAAACGCGATATCGCATCTCATTAGTATGTTTCGTGATAAGATATAATATTCATTGCGAAGTGTCATGTATACCTCGTATTCAATTCAAAAGAATGTAAATGCGACTATTGCTTGCTAGGAAATAGCGTTTGCAGATGTCTACGTAGCGTAGCAATAGAGTTGTAATGCTACTCAAATAGCGATATCGCATCACATCTATATGTTTCGTGATGAGATATAATATTCATTGCGAAGTGTCATGTATACCTCGTATTCACTTCAAAAGAATGTAAATGCGACTATTGCTTGCTAGGAAATAGCGTTTGCAGAGTTCTACGTATCGTAGCAATGGATTTCTAATGCTTCTTAGAAAGGGATATCGCATCTCATTTCTATGCTTTATGATAAGATCTATTATTCATTGCGAAGTGTCAATGATACATCGTCTTCTCACCAAACGAATGTAAATGCGTCACTTCCTTGCTAGGAAATAGCGTATTCAGATGTCTATGTATCGTAGCAATAGAGTTCTAATGCTACTTAAATCTCGATATCGCATCTCATTTATATGTTTCATTATAAGATATAATATTCATTGCGAAGTGTCAGGTATACCTCGTATTCACATCAAACGAATGTAAATGCGACAATTCCTTGCTAGGGCATAGCGTTTGCAGATGCCTACGTATCGTAGCAATAGAGTTCTAATGCTACTTAAATCGCGATATCGCATCTCATTTCTATGTTTCGTGATAAGATATAATATTCATTTGCGAAGTGTCATGTACACCTCGTATTCACTTCAAAAGAATGTAAATGCGACTATTGCTTGCTAGGAAATAGCGTTTGCAGATGTCTACGTATCGTAGCAATAAAGTTCTAATGCTACTTAAATCGCGATATCGCATCTCATCTATATATTTCGTGATAAGGTATAATATTCATTGCGAAGTGTCATGTATACCTCGCATTCACTTCAAAAGTATGTAAATGCGAATCTTCCTTGCTAGGAAATACCGTTTGCAGATGTCTACGTATCGTCGCAATAGAGTACTAATGCTTCTCAAAACGCGATATCGCATCTCAATTCTATGTTTCGTGATAAAATATAATATTCATTGCGAAGTGTCATGTACACCTCGTATTCACTACAAAGGAATGTAAATGCGACACTTCCATGCTAGGAAATAGCGTCTGCAGATGTCTACGCGTCGAGGCAATAGAGTTCTAATGCTTCTTAATACGCGATACCGCATCTCCCTTCTATGCTTCATGATTAGATATAATATTCATTGCGAAGTGTCATGTATACCTCGTATTCTCTCCAACCGAATGTAAATGCAACACTTCCTACCTAGGAAATAGCTTATTCAGATGTCTACGTATGGTAGCAATAGAGTTCTAATGCTACTTAAATCGCGATATCGCATCTCATTTCTGTGTTTCGTGATAAGATATAATATTCATTGCGAAGTGTCATGAATACCTCGTATTCACTTCAAAGGAATGTAAGTGCGACACTTCCATGCTAGGAAATTGCGTTTGCAGATTTCTCCGAATCGAGGCCATAGAGTTCTAAAGCTTCTTAAAACGCGATATCGCATCTCTCTTCTATGTTTCATGATAAGATATAGTATTCATTGCGAAGCGTCATGTATACCTCGTATTCTCTCCAAACGAATGTAAATGCAACACTTCCTTCCTAGGAAATAGCTTATTCAGATGTCTACGTATCGTAGCAATAGAGTTCTAATGCTACTTAAATCGCGATATCGCATCTCATTCCTATGTTTCGTGAAAAGATGTAATATTCATTGCGAAGTGCCATTTACACCTCGTATTCACTTCAGAAGAATGTAAATGCGACACTTCCATGCTAGGAAATAGCGTCTGCAGATGTCTACGACTCGAGGCAATAGAGTTCTAATGCTTATTAAAACGCGACATCGCATCTCTCTTCTATGTTTCATGATAAGGTATAATATTCATTGCGAATTGTCATGTATGCCTCGTCTTCTCTCCAAACGAATGTAAATGCGACACTTCCTTGCTAGGAAATAGCGTATTCTGATGTCTACGTATCGTAGCAAAGGGGTTCTAATGTTACTTAAATCCCGATATCGCATCACATTTCTATGATTCGTGATAGGATATAATATTCATTGCGAAGTGTCATGTACACCTCGCATTCAATTCAAACGAAAGTAAATGCGACTATTGCTTGCTAGGAAAGAGCGTTTGCAGATGCCTACGTATCGTAGCTATAGTTCTAATGCTTCTTACATAGCGATATTGCATCTCATTTCTAAGTTACATGATAAGATATAATGTTCAATGCGAAGTGTCATGTACACCTCGTATTCAATTCAAAAGAAAGTAAATGCGACTATTGCTTGCTGGGAAATAGCGTTTGCAGATGTCTACGTATCGTAGCAATAGAGTTCTAATGCTACTTAAATCGCGATACCGCATCTCATTTATATGTTTCGTGATAAGATATAATATTCATTGCGAAGTATCATGTATACCTCGTATTCACTTCAAAAGAATGTAAGTGCGACACTTCCATGCTAGGAAGTAGCGTTTGCAGATGTCTCCGCATCGAGGCCATAGAGTTCTAATGCTTCCTACAACGCGATATCGCATCTCTCTTCTATGTTTCATGATAAGATATAATATTCATTGCGAAGTCTCATGTATACCTCGTATTTACTTCAAAAGAATGTAAGTAGGTCACTTCCATGCTAGGAATTAGCGTTTGCAGATGTCTCCGCTTCGAGGCCATACAGTTCTAATGCTTCTTAAAACGCGATATCGCATCTCTCTTCTATGTTTCATGATAAGACATAATATTCATTGCAAAGTGTCATGTACACCTCGTATTCACTACAAAAGAATGTAAATGCAACACTTCCTTGCTAGGAAATAGCTTATTCAGATGTCTACGTTTCGTAGCAATAGAGTTCTAATGTTTCTTACAACGCGATATCGCATCTCTCTTCTATGTTTCATGATAAGATATAATATTCATTGCGAAGTCTCATGTATACCTCGTATTCACTTCAAAAGAAAGTAAATGCGACTATTGCTTGCTAGGAAATAGCGTATGCAGATGTCTATGTATCGTAGCAATAGAGTTCTAAAGCTACTTAAATCGCGATATCGCATCTCATTTATATGTTTCGTGATAAGATATAATATTCATTGCGAAGTGTCATGTATACCTCGTATTCACTTCAGAAGAATGTAAGTGAGACATTTCCATGCTAGGAGATAGCGTTTGCAGATGTCTCCGCATCGAGGCCATAGAGTTCTAATGCTTCTTAAATCGCGATATCGCATCTCTCTTCTATGTTTCATGATAAGACATAATATTCATTGCGAAATGTCATGTATACCTCGTACTCTCTCCAAACGAATGTAAATGCAACACTTCCTTCCTAGGAAATAGCATATTCAGATGTCTACGTATCGTAGCAAAAGAGTTCTAATGCTACTTATATCGCTATATCGCATCTCATTTCTATGTTTCGTGATAAGATATAATATTCATTGCGAAGTGTCATGTATACCTCGTATTCAGTTCAAAAGAATGTAAATGAGACTATTGCTTGCTAGGATATAGCGTTTGCAGAGTTCTACGTATCGTAGCAATAGTGTTCTAATGCTTCTTAGAAGGGGATATCGCATCTCATTTCTATGCTTTATGATAAGATCTATTGTTCATTGCGAAGTGCCACTTATACATCGTCTTCTCTCCAAACGAATGTAAATGCGACACTTCCTTCCTAGGATATTGCGCTTCCAGTTGTCTACGTATCGTAGCAATAGGGTTCTAACGCTTCTTAAAACGCGATATCGCATTTCATTTCTATGTTTCATGGTAATATATAATATTCATGGCGAAGTGTCATGTATACCTCGTATTCCCTTCAAAAGAATGTAAATGCGCCACTTGCTGGCTAGGAAATAGCGTTTGCAGATGTCTACGTATCATAGCAATAGAGTTCTAATGCTTCTTAAAACGCGATATCGCTTCTCATTTCTATGTTTCGTGATAAGATATAATATTCATTGCGAAGTGTCATGCATACCATGAATTCGCTTCAAAATAACGTAAGTGCGACACTTCCATGCTAGGAAATAGCGTTTGCACATGTCTACGTATCGTAGCAATAGAGTTCTAATGCTTCTTAAAACGCTATACCGCATCTCCCTTCTATGTTTCATGATTAGATATAATATTCATTGCGAAGTGTCATGTACACCTCGTATTCACTACAAAAGAATGTAAATGCGACACTTCCTTGCTAGGAAATACCGTTTGCAGATGTCTACGTATCGTAGCAAAAGAGTTCTAATGCTTCTCAAAACGCGATATCGCATCTCAGTTCTATGTTTCGTGATAAGATATAATATTCATTGCGAAGTGTCATGTATACCTCGTCTTCTCTCCAAGCGAATGTAAATGCGACACTTCCTTGCTAGGAAATAGCGTATTCAGATGGCAACGTATCGTAGCAAAAGGGTTCTAATGCTTCTTAAAACGCGATATCGCTTCTCATTTCTATGTTTCGTGATAAGATATAATATTCATTGCGAAGTGTCATGCATACCATGAATTCGCTTCAAAATAATGTAAGTGCGACACTTCCATGCTAGGAAATAGCGTTTGCACATGTCTACGTATCGTAGCAATAGAGTCCTAATGCTTCTTAAAACGAGATGTCGCATTTCATTTCTATGTTTCGTGATAAGGTATAATATTCATTGCGAAGTGTCATGTATACCTCGTACTCACTTCAAAAGAATGTAAATGCGACTATTCCTTTCTAGGAAATAGCGTTTGCAGATGCCTACATATCGTAGCAATAGAGTTCTAATGCTTCTTAAAACGCGATATGGCATCTCACTTCTACGTTTCATGATAAGATATAATATTCATTGCGAAGTGTCACCTCGCATTCACTTCAGAAGTATGTAAATGCGAATCTCCCTTGCTAGGAAATACCATTTGCAGATGTCTACGTATCGTAGGAATAGAGTTCTAATGCTACTTAAATCGCGATATCGCATCTCACTCCTAAGTTTCATGATAAGGAATAATATTCATTGCGAAGTGTCATGTATACCTCGTATGTACTTCAAAAGAATGTAAATGTGACACTTCCTTGCTAGGAATTAGCGTTTCCAGATGTCTACGTATCGAAACAATAGAGTTCTAGTGCTTCTTAAAACGAGATGTCGCATCTCATTTCTCTGTTTCATGATAAGGTACAATATTCATTGCGAAGTGTCATGTATACCTCGTATTCACTTCAAAAGGATGTAAATGCGAATCTTCGTTGCTAGGAAAAAGCGTTTGCAGATGTCTACGTATCTGAGCAATAGAGTTCTAATGCTTCTCAAAACGCGATATCGCATCTCATTTCTATGCTTTATGATAAGATACAATATTCATGGCGAAGTGTCATGTATACCTCGTATTCACTCCAAACGAATGTAAATGCGACACTTCCTAGCTAGGAAATAGCGTATTCAGATGTCCACGTATCGTAGCAGTAGAGTTCTAATGCTACTTAAATCGCGATATCGCATCTCATTTCTATGTCTCGTGATAAGATGTAATATTCATTGCAAAGTGTCATGTATACCTCGTATTCACTTCAAAAGAATGTAAATGCGACACTTCCATGCTAGGAAATAGCGTTTGCAGATGCCTCCGCACCGAGGCCATAGAGTTCTAATGCCTCTTACAACGCGATATCGCATCTCTCTTCTATGTCTCATGATAAGATATAGTATTCATTGCGAAGTGTCATGTATACTTCGTATTCACTTCATAAGAATGTAAATGCGACTATTGCTTGCTAGGAAATAGCGTTTGCAGATGTCTACGTATCGTAGCAATAGTGTTCTAATGCTTCTTAAAACGCGATATCGCATCTCTCTTCTATGTTTCATGATAAGATATAATATTCATTGCGAAGCGTCATGTATACCTCGTATTCTCTCCAAACGAATGTAAATGCAACACTTCCTTCCTAGGAAATAGCTTATTCAGATGTCTATGTATCGTAGCAATAGAGTTCTAATGCTACTTAAATCGCAATATCGCATCTCATTTCTATGTTTCGTGATAAGATATAATATTCATTGCGAAGTGTCATGTACACCTCGAATTCAATTCAAAAGAAAGTAAATGCGACTATTGCTTGCTATGAAATAGCGTTTGCAAATGTCTATGTAGCGTGGCAATAGAGTTCTAATGCTACTTAAATCGCGATATCGCATCTCATTTCTATGTTTCGTGATAAGACATAATACTCATTGCGAAGTGTCATGTACACCTCGTATTCACTTCAAAAGAATGTAAATGCGAATATTGCTCGCTAGGAAATAGCGTTTGCAGATGCCTACGTATCGTAGCAATAATGTTCTAATGCTACTTAAATCGCGATATCGCATCTCATCTATATATTTCGTGATAAGGTATGATATTCATTGCGAAGTGTCATGTACACCTCGTATTCACTACAAAAGAATGTAAATGCGACACTTCCATGCTAGGAAATAGCGTCTGCAGATGTCTACGCGTCGAGGCAATAGAGTTCTAATGCTTCTTAAAACGCTATACCGCATCTCCCTTCTATGTTTCATGATTAGATATAATATTCATTGCGAAGTGTCATGTACACCTCGTATTCACTACAAAAGAATGTAAATGCGACACTTCCTTGCTAGGAAATACCGTTTGCAGATGTCTACGTATCGTAGCAAAAGAGTTCTAATGCTTCTCAAAACGCGATATCGCATCTCAGATCTATGTTTCGTGATAAGATATAATATTCATTGCGAAGTGTCATGTATACCTCGTCTTCTCTCCAAGCGAATGTAAATGCGACACTTCCTTGCTAGGAAATAGCGTATTCAGATGGCTACGTATCGTAGCAAAAGGGTTTTAATGCTACTTAAATCCCGATATCGCATCTCATTTCTATGTTTCGTGATAAGATATAATATTCATTGCGAAGTGTCATGTACACCTCGTATTCAATTCAAAAGAAAGTAAATGCGACTATTGCTTGCTGGGAAATAGCGTTTGCAGATGTCTACGTATCGTAGCAAAAGAGTTCTAATGTTTCTTAAAACGCGATATCGCTTCTCATTTCTATGTTTCGTGATAAGATATAATATTCATGGCGAAGTGTCATGCATACCATGAATTCGCTTCAAAATAATGTAAGTGCGACACTTCCATGCTAGGAAATAGCGTTTGCACATGTCTACGTATCGTAGCAATAGAGTTCTAATGCTTCTTAAAACGCTATACCGCATCTCCCTTCTATGTTTCATGATTAGATATAATATTCATTGCGAAGTGTCATGTACACCTCGTATTCACTACAAAAGAATGTAAATGCGACACTTCCTTGCTAGGAAATACCGTTTGCAGATGTCTACGTATCGTAGCAAAAGAGTTCTAATGCTTCTCAAAACGCGATATCGCATCTCAGTTCTATGTTTCGTGATAAGATATAATATTCATTGCGAAGTGTCATGTATACCTCGTCTTCTCTCCAAGCGAATGTAAATGCGACACTTCCTTGCTAGGAAATAGCGTATTCAGATTGCAACGTATCGTAGCAAAAGGGTTCTAATGCTTCTTAAAACGCGATATCGATTCTCATTTCTATGTTTCGTGATAAGATATAATATTCATTGCGAAGTGTCACCTCGTATTCACTTCAAAAGAATGTAAGTGCGACACTTCCATGCTAGGAAATGGCGTTTGCAGTTGTCTCCGCATCGAGGCCGTATATTTCTAATGCTTCTTATATCGCGATATCGCATCTCATTTCTATGATTCGTGATAAGTTATAATATTCATTCCGAAGTGTCATGTATACCACGAATTCGCTTCAAAATAATGTAAATGCGACACTTCCATGCTAGGAAATAGCGTTGGCAGATGTCTACGTATCGTAGCAATAGTGTCCTATTGCTTCTTAAAACGAGATGTCGCATTTCATTTCTATGTTTCGTGATAAGATATAATATTCATTGCGAAGTGTCATGTATACCTCGTATTCACATCAAAAGAATGTAAGTGCGACACTTCCATGCTAGGAAATGGCGTATGCAGTTGTCTCCGCATCGAGGCCATAGTGTTCTAATGCTTCTTAAAACGCGATATCGCATCTCTTTTCTATGATTCGTGATAAGTTATAATATTCATTCCGAAGTGTCATGTATACCACGAATTCGCTTCAAAGTAATGTAAATGTGACACTTCCATGCTAGGAAATAGCGTTTGCAGATGTCTACGTATCGTAGCAATAGAGTCCTAATGCTTCTTAAAACGAGATGTCGCATTTCATTTCTATGTTTCGTGATAAGATATAATATTCATTGCGAAGTGTCATGTATACCTCCTATTCACTCCAAACGAATGTAAATGCGAATCTTCCTTGCTAGGAAATAGCGTTTGCAGATGTCTACGTATCGTAGGAATAGAGTTCTAATGCTACTTAAATCGCGATATCGCATCTCACTCCTAAGTTTCATGATAAGGAATAATATTCATTGCGAAGTGTCATGTATACCTCGTATGTACTTCAAAAGAATGTAAATGTGACACTTCCTTGCTAGGAATTAGCGTTTCCAGATGTCTACGTATCGAAGCAATAGAGTTCTAGTGCTTCTTAAAACGAGATGTCGCATCTCATTTCTCTGTTTCATGATAAGGTACAATATTCATTGCGAAGTGTCATGTATACCTCGTATTCACTTCAAAAGGATGTAAATGCGAATCTTCGTTGCTAGGAAAAAGCGTTTGCAGATGTCTACGTATCTGAGCAATAGAGTTCTAATGCTTCTCAAAACGCGATATCGCATCTCATTTCTATGCTTTATGATAAGATACAATATTCATGGCGAAGTGTCATGTATACCTCGTATTCACTCCAAACGAATGTAAATGCGACACTTCCTAGCTAGGAAATAGCGTATTCAGATGTCCACGTATCGTAGCAGTAGAGTTCTAATGCTACTTAAATCGCGATATCGCATCTCATTTCTATGTCTCGTGATAAGATGTAATATTCATTGCAAAGTGTCATGTATACCTCGTATTCACTTCAAAAGAATGTAAATGCGACACTTCCATGCTAGGAAATAGCGTTTGCAGATGCCTCCGCACCGAGGCCATAGAGTTCTAATGCCTCTTACAATGCGATATCGCATCTCTCTTCTATGTCTCATGATAAGATATAGTATTCATTGCGAAGTGTCATGTATACTTCGTATTCACTTCAAAAGAAAAAAAGTGCGACTATTGCTTGCTAGGAATTAGCGTTTGCAGATGTCTATGTATCGTAGCAATAGAGTTCTAAAGCTACTTAAATCGCGATATCGCATCCCATTTATATGTTTCATGATAAGATATAATATTCTTTGCGAAGTGTCATGTATACCTCGTATTCACTTCAAAAGAATGTAAGTGCGACACTTCCATGCTAGGAAATAGCGTTTGCAGATGTCTCCGCGTCGAGGCCATAGAGTTCTAATGCTTCTTAAAACGCGATATCGCATATCCCTTCTAGGTTTCATGATAAGATATAATATTCACTTTGAAGTGTCATGTATACCTCGTATTCTCTCCAAACGAATGTAATTGAAACACTTCCTTGCTAGGTAATAGCTTATTCAGATGTCTAGGTATCGTAGCAAAAGGATTCTAATGCTACTTAAATCGCGATATCGCATCTCATTTTTATGATTCGTGATAAGATATAATATTCATTGCGAAGTGTCATGTACACCTCGTATTCAATTCAAAAGAAAGTAAATGCGACTATTGCTTGCTAGGAAATAGCGTTTGCAGATGTCTCCGCATCGAGGCCATAGAGCTCTAATGCTTCTTACAACGGGATATCGCATCTCTCTTCTATGTTTCATTATAAGATATAATATTTATTGCGAAGTGTCATGTATACCTCGTATTCTCTTCAAAAGGATGTAAATGCGAATCTTTCTTGCTAGGAAAAAGCGTTTGCAGATGTCTACGTATCTGAGCAATAGAGTTCTAATGCTTCTTACAACGCGATATCGCATTTCTCTTCTATGTTTCATGATAAGAAATAGTATTCATTGCGAACTGTCATGTATACCTCGTATTCACTTCATAAGAATGTAAATGCGACACTTCCATGCAAGGAAATAGCGTTTGCAGATATCTCCGCATCGAGGCAACAGGGTTCTAATGCTTCTTAAAACGCGATATCGCATATCCCTTCTAGGTTTCATGATAAGATATAATATTCATTGCGAAGTGCCATGTATACCTCGTATTCTCTCCAAACGAATGTAAATGCAACACTTCCTTGCTAGGTAATAGCTTATTCAGATGTCAACGTATCGTAGCAGTACGGTTCTAATGCTACTTAAATCGCGATATCGCATCTCATTTCTATGTTTGGTGATAAGATATAATATTCATTGCAAAGTGTCATGTATACCTCGTATTCACTTCAAGAGATTGTAAATGCGACACTTCCATGCTAGGAAATAGCGTTTGCAGATGTCTCCGCACCGAGGCCATAGAGTTCTAATGCTTCTTACAACGCGATATCGCATCTCCCTTCTATCTTTCATGATAAGATATAATATTCATTGCGAAGTGTCATGTATACCTCGTATTCATTTCAAAGGAATGGAAATGCGAATCTTCCTTGCTAGGAAATAGCGTTTGCAGATGCCTACGTATCGTAGCTATAGAGTACTAATGCTTCTTAAATCGCGATATCGCATCTCATTTCTATGTTACATGAAGAGATATAATGTTCATTGCGAAGTGTCATGTATACCTCGTATTCACTTCAAAAGGATGTAAATGCGAATCTTCGTTGCTAGGAAAAAGCGTTTGCAGATGTCTACGTATCTGAGCAATGGAGATCTAATGCTTCTCAAAACGCGATATCGCATCTCATTTCTATGCTTCATGATAAGATACAATATTCATGGCGAAGTGTCATGTATACCTCGTATTCACTCCAAACGAATGTAAATCCGACACTTCCTAGCTAGGAAATAGCGTATTCAGATGTCCACGTATCGTAGCAGTAGAGTTCTAATGCTACTTAAATCGCGATATCGCATCTCATTTCTATGTTTCGTGATAAGATATAATATTCATTGCAAAGTGTCATGTATACCTCGTATTCACTTCAAAAGAATGTAAATGCGACACTTCCATGCTAGGAAGTAGCGTTTGCAGATGCCTCCGCACCGAGGCCATAGAGTTCTAATGCCTCTTACAACGCGATATCGCATCTCTCTTCTATGTCTCATGATAAGATATAGTATTCATTGCGAAGTGTCATGTATACTTCGTATTCACTTCAAAAGAAAAAAAAGCGACTATTGCTTGCAAGGAATTAGCGTTTGCAGATGTCTATGTATCGTAGCAATAGAGTTCTAAAGCTACTTAAATCGCGATATCGCATCCCATTTATATGTTTCATGATAAGATATAATATTCATTGCAAAGTGTCATGTATACCTCGTATTCACTTCAAAAGAATGTAAATGCGACACTTCCATGCAAGGAAATAGCGTTTGCAGATATCTCCGCATCGAGGCGATAGGGTTCTAATGCTTCTTAAAACGCGATATCGCATATCCCTTCTAGGTTTCATGATAAGATATAATATTCATTGCGAAGTGTCATGTATACCTCGTATTCACTTCAAAAGAATGTAAATGCGACTATTCCTTGCTAGGAAATGGCGTTTGCAGATGCCTACGCATCGTAGCAATAGAGTTTTAATGCTTCTTAGATCGCGATATCGCATCCCATTTATATGTTTCATGATAAGATATAATATTTATTGCAAAGTGTCATGCATACCTCGTATTCTCTCCAAACGAATGTAAATGCAACACTTCTTTGCTAGGTAATAGCTTATTCAGATGTCTACGTAACGTAGCAAAAGGGTTCTAATGCTACTTAAATCGCGATATCGCATCTCATTTTTATGATTCGTGATAAGATACAATATTCATTGCGAAGTGCCATGTACACCTCGTATTCAATTCAAAAGAAAGTAAATGCGACTATTGCTTGCTGGGAAATAGCGTCTGCAGATGTCTCCGCATCGAGGCCATAGAGTTCTAATGCTTCTTACAACGCGATATCGCATCTCTCTTCTATGTTTCATGATAAGATATAGTATTCATTGCGAAGTGTCATGTATACCTCGTATTCACTTCATAAGAATGTAAATGCGACACCTCCATGCAAGACAAATAGCGTTTGCAGATATCTCCGCGTCGAGGCAATAGTGTTCTAATGCTTCTTAAAACGCGATATCGCATATCCCTTCTTGGTTACATGATAAGATATAATATTCATTGCGAAGTGTCATGTATATCTCGTACTCACTACAAAAGAAAGTAAACGCGACTATTGCTTGCTAGGAAATAGCGTTTGCAGATGTCTATGTATCGTAGCAATGGAGTTCTAAAGCTACTTAAATCGCGATATCGCATCTCATTTATATGTTTCGTGATATGATATAATATTCATTGCGAAGTGTCATGTACACCTCGTCTTCACTACAAAAGATTGTAAATGTGTCACTTCCATGCTAGGAAATAGCGTTTGCAGATGTCTCCGCATCGAGGCCATAGATTTCTAATGCTTCTTGCAACGGGATATCGCATCTCTCTTCTATGTTTCATGATAAGATATAATGTTCATTGCGAAGTGTCATGTATATCTCGTATTCACTTCAAAAGAATGTAAATGCGTCACTTCCATGCTAGGAAATAGCATCTGCAGATGTCTACGCGTCGAGGCAATAGTGTTCTAATGCTTATTAAAACGCGATATCGCATCTCTCTTCTATGTTTCGTGATAAGATATAATATTCATTGCGAAGTGTCACGTATACCTCGTATTCAATTCAAAAGAATGTAAATGCGACTATTGCTTGCTAGGAGGTAGCGTTTGCAGATGTCTCCGCATCGAGACCATATATTTGTAATGCTTCCTAAAACGCTATGTCGCATCTCCCTTCTATGTTCCATGATAAGATATAATATTCATTGGGAAGTGTCATGTATACCTCGTCTTCTCTCCAAACGAATGTAAATGCGACACTTCCTTGCTAGGAAATAGCGTATTCAGATGTCTACGTATCGTAGCAAAGGGGTTCTAATGCTACTTAAATCGCGATGTGGCATCTCATTTCTATGTTTCGTGTTAAGATACAATATTCATTGCGAAGTGTCATGTGTACCTCGGATTCACTTCAAAAGAATGTAAATGCGACACTTCCATGCTAGGAAATAGCGTTTGCAGATGTCTCCGCATCGAGGCAATAGAGTTCTAATGCTTATTAAAACGCGATATCGCATCGCTCTTCTAGGTTTCATGATAAGATATAATATTCATTGCGAAGTGTCATGTATAACTCGTATTCTCTCCAAACGAATGTAAATGCAACACTTCCTTGCTAGGTAATAGCTTATTCAGATGTCTACGTATCGTAGCAATAGAGTTCTAATGCTACTTAAATCGCGATATCGCTTCTCATTTCTATGTTTCGTGATAAGATATAATATTCATTGCGAAGTGTCATGTGTACCTCGTATTCACTTCAGAAGAATGTAAGTACGACATTTCCATGCTAGGAGATAGCGTTTCCAGATGTCTCCGCATCGAGAACATAGATTTGTAATGCTTCTTAAAACGCGATATCGCATCTCATCTATATGTTTCGTGATAAGATATAATATTCATTGCGAAGTGTCATGTATACCTCGTATTCAGTTCAAAAGAATGCAAATGAGACTATTGCTTGCTAGGATATAGCGTTTGCAGAGTTCTACGTATCGTAGCAATAGTGTTCTAATGCTTCTTAGAAGGGGATATCGCATCTCATTTCTATGCTTTATGATAAGATCTATTGTTCATTGCGAAGTGCCACTTATACATCGTCTTCTCTCCAAACGAATGTAAATGCGACACTTCCTTCCTAGGATATTGCGCTTCCAGATGTCTACGTATCGTAGCAATAGGGTTCTAACGCTTCTTAAACGCATTTCATTTCTATGTTTCATGGTAATATATAATATTCATGGCGAAGTGTCATGTATACCTCGTATTCCCTTCAAAAGAATGTAAATGCGCCACTTGCTGGCTAGGAAATAGCGTTTGCAGATGTCTACGTATCATAGCAATAGAGTTCTAATGCTACTTAAATCGCGATATCGCATCACATTTCCATGTTTCGCGATAAGATATAATATTCATTGCGAAGCGTCATGTATACCTCGTATTCTCTCCAAACGAATGTAAATGCAACACTTCCTTCCTAGGAAATAGCTTATTCAGATGTCTATGTATCGTAGCAATAGAGTTCTAATGCTACTTAAATCGCAATATCGCATCTCATTTCTATGTTTCGTGATAAGATATAATATTCATTGCAAAGTGTCATGTACACCTCGAATTCAATTCAAAAGAAAGTAAATGCGACTATTGCTTGCTAGGAAATAGCGTTTGCAAATGTCTATGTAGCGTGGCAATAGAGTTCTAATGCTACTTAAATCGCGATATCGCATCTCATTTCTATGTTTCGTGATAAGATATAATACTCATTGCGATGTGTCATGTACACCTCGTATTCACTTGAAAAGAATGTAAATGCGAATATTGTTTGCTAGGAAATAGCGTTTGCAGATGCCTACGTATCGTAGCAATAAAGTTCTAATGCTACTTAAATCGCGGTATCGCATCTCATCTATATATTTCGTGATAAGGTATGATATTCATTGCGAAGTGTCATGTATACCTCGCATTCACTTCAAAAGTATGTAAATGCGAATCTCCCTTGCTAGGAAATACCATTTGCAGATGTCTACGTATCGTCGCAATAGAGTTCTAATGCTTCTCAAAACGCGATATCGCATCTCAATTCTATGTTTCGTGATAAGATATAATATTCATTGCGAAGTGTCGTGTACACCTCGTATTCACTACAAAAGAATGTAAATGCGACACTTCCATGCTAGGAAATAGCGTCTGCAGATGTCTACGCGTCGAGGCAATAGAGTTCTAATGCTTCTTAAAACGCTATACCGCATCTCCCTTCTATGTTTCATGATTAGATATAATATTCATTGCGAAGTGTCATGTACACCTCGTATTCACTACAAAAGAATGTAAATGCGACACTTCCTTGCTAGGAAATACCGTTTGCAGATGTCTACGTATCGTAGCAAAAGAGTTCTAATGCTTCTCAAAACGCGATATCGCATCTCAGTTCTATGTTTCGTGATAAGATATAATATTCATTGCGAAGTGTCATGTATACCTCGTCTTCTCTCCAAGCAAATGTAAATGCGACACTTCCTTGCTAGGAAATAGCGTATTCAGATGGCTACGTATCGTAGCAAAAGGGTTTTAATGCTACTTAAATCCCGATATCGCATCTCATTTCTATGTTTCGTGATAAGATATAATATTCATTGCGAAGTGTCATGTACACCTTGTATTCAATTCAAAAGAAAGTAAATGCGACTATTGCTTGCTGGGAAATAGCGTTTGCAGATGTCTACGTATCGTAGCAAAAGAGTTCTAATGCTTCTTAAAACGCGATATCGCTTCTCATTTCTATGTTTCGTGATAGGATATAATATTCATTGCGAAGTGTCATGCATACCATGAATTCGCTTCAAAATAATGTAAGTGCGACACTTCCATGCTAGGAAATAGCGTTTGCACATGTCTACGTATCGTAGCAATAGAGTCCTAATGCTTCTTAAAACGAGATGTCGCATTTCATTTCTATGTTTCGTGATAAGGTATAATATTCATTGCGAAGTGTCATGTATACCTCGTACTCACTTCAAAAGAATGTAAATGCGACTATTCCTTTCTAGGAAATAGCGTTTGCAGATGCCTACATATCGTAGCAAAAGAGTTCTAATGCTTCTTAAAACGCGATATCGCTTCTCATTTCTATGTTTCGTGATAAGATATAATATTCATTGCGAAGTGTCATGCATACCACGAATTCGCTTCAAAATAATGTAAGTGCGACACTTCCATGCTAGGAAATAGCGTTTGCTGATGTCTACGTATCGTAGCAATAGAGTTCTAATGCTTCTTATAACGAGATGTCGCATTTCATTTCTATGTTTCGTGATAAGATATAATATTCATTGTGGAGTGTTATGTATACCTCGTATTCACTTGAAAAGAATGTAAATGCGACACTTCCTTGCTAGGAAATATTGTTTGCAGATGTCTACGTATCGTAGGAATAGAGTTCTAATGCTTCTTAAAACGCGATATCGCATCTCACTTCTATGTTTCATGATAAGATATAATATTCTTTGCGAAGTGTCACCTCGTATTCACTTCAAAAGAATTTAAGTGCGACACTTCCATGCTAGCAAATGGCGTTTGCAGTTGTCTCCGCATCGAGGCCATATATTTCTAATGCTTCTTATATCGCGATATCGCATCTCATTTCTATGATTCGTGATAAGTTATAATATTCATTCCGAAGTGTCATGTATACCACGCATTCGCTTCAAAATAATGTAAATGCGACACTTCCATGCTAGGAAATAGCGTTGGCAGATGTCTACGTATCGTAGCAATAGTGTCCTATTGCTTCTTAAAACGAGATGTCGCATTTCATTTCTATGTTTCGTGATAAGATATAATATTCACTGCGAAGTGTCATGTATACCTCGTATTCACATCAAAAGAATGTAAGTGCGACACTTCCATGCTAGGAAATGGCGTATGCAGTTGTCTCCGCATCGAGGCCATAGTGTTCTAATGCTTCTTAAAACGCGATATCGCATCTCTTTTCTATGATTCGTGATAAGTTATAATATTCATTCCGAAGTGTCATGTATACCACGAATTCGCTTCAAAGTAATGTAAATGTGACACTTCCATGCTAGGAAATAGCGTTTGCAGATGTCTACGTATCGTAGCAATAGAGTCCTAATGCTTCTTAAAACGAGATGTCGCATTTCATTTCTATGTTTCGTGATAAGATATAATATTCATTGCGAAGTGTCATGTATACCTCCTATTCACTCCAAACGAATGTAAATGCGAATCTTCCTTGCTAGGAAATAGCGTTTGCAGATGTCTACGTATCGTAGCAATAGAGTTCTAATGCTACTTAAGTCGCGATATCGCATCTCATTTCTATGCTTCATGATAAGATATAATATTCATTGCGAAGTGTCATGTATACCTCGAATTCACTTCAAACGAATGTAAATGCGACACTTCCTTGCTGGGAAATAGCGTATTCAGATGTCTACGCATCGAAACAATAGAGTTCTAGTGCTTCTTAAAACGAGATGTCGCATCCCATTTCTCTGTTTCATGATAAGGTACAATATTCATTGCGAAGTGTCATGTATACCTCGTATTCACTTCATAAGAATATAAATGCGACTATTCCTTGCTATGAAATAGCGTTTGCAGATGTCTACGTATCGTAGCAATAGAGTTCTTATGCCGCTTAAATCGCGATATCGCAACTCATTTCTATGTTTCGTGATAAGTTATAATATTCATTGCGAAATGTCACGTATACCTCGTTTTCACTTCAAAAGAAAGTAAATGCGACACTTCCTTCCCAGGAAATAGCGTTTGCAGATGTCTACGTACCGTAGCAAAAGATTTCTTATGCTTCTTAAAACGGGATATCGCATCTCATTTCTATGATTCATGACAAGATATAATATTCATTGCGAAGTGTCATGTTTTCCTCATATTCACTTCAAAAGAATGTAAGTGCGACACTTCCTTCCTAGGAAATAGCGTTTGCAGATGTCTACGTATCGTAGCAATAGAGTTCTAGTGCTTCTTAAAACGCGATATCGCATCACACTCCTAAGTTTCATGATAAGGAATAATATTCATTGCGAAGTGTCATGTATACCTCGTATTCACTTCAAAAGAATGTAAATGCGACACTTCCTTGCTAGGAAATAGCGTTTGCAGATGTCTACGTATCGTAGCAATAGAGATCTAATGCATCTTAAAACGAGATGTCGCATCTCGTTTCTATGTTTCACGATAAGATATAATATTCATTGCGATGTGTCATGTATAGCTCGTATGTACTTCAAAAGAATGTAAATGCCACACTTCCTTGCTAGGAATTAGCGTTTCCAGATGTCTACGTATCGAAACAATAGAGTTCTAATGGGGAGGGGTAGTGGTCCTTCTCACACCCGAGAACCATCCTGTTTGTCTCCATGGACTATGGCAGCGGTCTTACCGTTGCAGAGCTCTGGATCCTATCCTTCGGGCTTCAGGGTCTCTTCTTGCTCACTTCCCGACTCCTCCACCGTCGAGCCCGTCACGCTACCTCGGCGCACAGCCCTTCCGCGAACCTGCGGTCTTATTCTCCCCCGAAGAGACGTCTTATGGGTCGCTTCTTCCATCAGCTCGCCAGTCTAATCCGTAGAACGGCGAGAGAGAAACGAAAGGGGGGGGGGGGGAGGTTCTACCATCGTGTATTTCACGCTCTTCGCAAATACAGCTATCGCGATGGTCCGTGTCGCGCTTGTCGCATGGGTGGTGATCTGCGAGCTAGACTAACCGAAGCAGGGGGGGGGGGGGTGAGCGAGCCTTGTGACTTCACCACGTCACAGTACATACAAATTTGCGATTAAGTAGCTATGTGTTCAAATTCAATTCCGAATAATGCACTAAAAAGCATCCCAGATAACAAACGGCAAGATGGTATCGACACCGTGCCGGCACTACATTGCCACTTCCGAGGAGTGTCATCTGATTCGTAGTCGTCTGTGACCGGATTCGTCGACTAAAATGCCAGAACGTGTTACCAGCACGTTCTAGACAAGCGAATCGCGCAGCACCAGCACCATGGTGACACGCGTATCATCGCTCCGTTCATGAATCTCCTCAGCAATGACGCAGGATCACATTTGGCAATGGGGAACCTGTGCTTTCATACAAATTAGAACCGTTAGATGTCAGTAGATGTTCAGCATATGAGTATTGATAGACATTTTGATGGTCGTTTTCCTATATTTATAGTTATTGAGCGAGTCGTATATATTTCTTTCAATCCATCATAGACTAAAAATATTATTTATAAAAAAAAATATTACTTATAAAATAAAAATTCATGCTGTTGCGTCCCTAACTTCGCCTTGTGTAATTTTTGAAATAACATGCTGTCATCGTATTTAATGTAACCCTTAATTGCATGAATTTGTAACAATAAATTGAAGAAAATATATATAAAATAAGTGTATATATTTTTATGACAAAGTAATTATCGACTTTATGGGAAAAATCGCCCTATCGAGCTAGTTTATAGAAAATAATAAAATCGAGTTCTTATATCTTTGTTTCGTGCCGGTGTATCTATATTGGAATCAAAATAAATAAATTGCACAGTTTAGTCACTTTTCATATTTGCTTATAATTTTTATGGAAACAGCTTCCCCATTAGTAAATGTCAGCTTACGCCACAACCACGCGTGTAGCTATGGTGAGCTGATAGTGTCATTGTCACGGCCGTGTAGCCCGTGTGCTATATCTCGGTGCTTTAATAGTGCCGTGATACGAATGCCGCACCAGTACTAACAGTATGCCATTTCGAAAGCTGAGTAGGAGCACTTTGTTAGCACAGTTCTGTCACGGAATTCGTTCCATCCGTTGTCATTGGCGTGCCAATCGCTGGCTGTTTGGGATATTGTAGTGCACGAGGCAGACTTGTTCCTTATCATCGTCAAGGAGATGGATTTTCACTCCCCCCTTTTTGAATTTTTTAAATTATTGTTTGGAATTTTTGCCGTTTCTGTATCTCTATGACCGCATTGTGGATTCATCTTATGTACGATCTTTTTGGTCTTCATCTTTTGTTACATGTAATATTATATATGTGATGCACGTTTGTTATGTAATGCTCCGATTTGTAAGCCTCAGATACTTTTATTCTTAGGTAAAGCAACTTATTCGATTAATATATATTTATTAGACATAGATATAAACAATTAGAAAAATGTTATTAAAACGCTATTAAATATGTTGTTGCAATTATATATTTAAGGTCTGAAGATGTAGATGCAATTAATGTCCGATATTTTACGTGATCCAATCGACGTGAGGCTATGAAATATAAAAATCTTTTACTATACTTCGACCCCTTTACATGTTACATGAATGATAAGTTCTGCAAGACAAGAAGCCTAAATTAGTGAGAAATCTAGGAACATAAGTAATTTGTAAGTAACACATCTTTTCTCTTTGAAATATTTGCCTTTGCATAGAATAGAACGTATAGATATAATTGCCTGTTTTGTACCCATTTCGGTCCAATTCTATTATAGCCTTTGAGCAGAAGTAATATTGATTATACTTGATTTTGCAATAGTTCTTTAATTAACAGATTTTATTAACCTAGAATCATCATTTGACGGATGTATCAATCTACTTTGTAGCTCCATCAGTTTCTTTTTCTGCTCGCTACTTTCCATTTTCAGTTCCGTATACTTATCCTTTATCACCATCATATATGTTGCGTAAAATTACAATAACCTTTTGTCCTCAAATTTTGCGGATATTTCAATTAAATTTCCTTTGATTAAATAAACGGAAATTAAAAAACAGTGGCACGTACCATTTCTTGGAAACGTTGCATCGTAATTTGCATCTGACTGTTTTGAAAGGCACGCACTTTACTTAACGTTTGAAATGATTCGATTAGCGAAGTAAAGTAATATTCTACTTTCGAAATTGTTGGCTCTTGTAATTCTAAGGCAAATATATTCATCTGTCGACAGCGTGAACATTGTTTTTTGGCAAAATTCCAGAAAAACAAATATACTATAAGTAAAATAATAAACATCATAATATTAAATTTAACTCTGTTCATCGTTGCCTTGTTGGACACATCCATAACAATATACAGGGTGGGGCAGTAATAATTAGCACCTCAGATATCCACGAAACTATAAGTTTCATAGAAGTTTTTGTTAATATAAAATTGCATAGTACAAAGGGGCCATCCGATGATGAAAATAGTTTTTTTGTAAGTGGAGTTATATTGGACATATGAAGGTTACCTTCATTTTTTAAAATGAATTGGTATGTCTATTCTTCCGTAATACAATAGAGCATTTTAAAGCAAGTTTAACGATCTGTAACATAAAGGCATTGAAGGTTACAAAAAGTAAAGAGAGGCGATAATACTCACGGTTTTGACAGTAAATGAAACATACGTATTGTAAACAGTGGTGGAAGGCGTAATACTTACCGTTTACTTCACTGTGAATAAACACTTTTCGAAGGGCATTTCAATAGTTTGCAGCATAAGTTAAACATGATAAGATTAGTATTGAAAAATCGGTTCGAATACGTTTGGTTAGTCTGTTCTTTGTGTCGTTCATTTTATAAGTACTGAGCTGCGGATTCCTGAGGACAGCTCACAAAATTGTTGAACTATGGAAGATTATCATTGTGAATTTGAATCAAAAGGTAATTAAATTCCATTAGATTGTAAGCAGATCTCAATGTTTCATTTTAGATAGTAAGATTAAATACTCTTTACAAAACTACAAGAATGGATACATACCTTTCTGTTATTATTACTTCATAAAGAATTATAATTGCAATTATATAGTTCATTACGATAAAAAATATTTCTCAGAAAATTCTAAATATTAAATAAAAGAATCAAGTAAAACATTTTTAATAATTACGAATATGAAAAATACTTGAACATTCCAATAGAAAGATGTCTAAACAGGAGCTAGAAAAGTCAAACATTCAATTTCAATTCCAGAATTCATCTATAAGAGGTAAAATGTTTCGAAAGCGTTAATTACAGACTTTAATGCAAGCAGTTGGGTAGTATTTCAATTTTTAAGAAAATTGATGAAAGTCAACCATTTTGAAGTGGTCACAATCTTTGTCGTTTGAGCAATAAGTGAATAACAAATAACTGCATAAATTCCAGGCTTAAAAACTTATGGATTAAATCCTATGCAGACTCGTTTATGAGCGAGTTACTAAATAATAATCCACACTAAGTAATCATTTTAAAACTTAAACGATTACATCTCGCGAACTTTCAAAGATATCAGAAGCGTGAAAATTATGTGGTTTATCAAAAACTCTTCTAAAAGAACGGACGAAGCCAATAGAAATCTTTGTTGAAGTAAGCAAGTTCTAAAGTTCTAAGCAACGCGATGGCCCTTATCTGCCTATGTTTCATAGCAAGTAAGTTCTGAATTTCTGTGAAATCCGATGGAATTTCTCACTACTAACGTTTCAAAGTAAGTTCTCAAATTCTCAGTTCTACGTTTAAAACTATGTGTGTTCTATATATCTATGTAAAGTGATGGTTCCTATTAGTTGTGACGGAAACCTATATATAGTAAGTCAGGGAAGCTCCAAGGGGTTAATTATCTAAATGCTTTAAGGTGTAAAACGTACTTTAATCTAAAGCGATCTATCGTTCCAAGGTATCCTCTCACGTACAACTTTTCTTGGGCGCCAGCTGCTCAGAAAGTAGCAAAGGGATAGACTACACGACCCCGGGAACCCTGGGGCGGAACAACCCTTGAAACTTCGAAATGCTCCTCCTCTCGACTACGCCTAGCCAAGTACACACACTCAGGTCGCGAGATACTGAAGTCACGGCATGTTTATTTATGGTCTCGACGTGGGTTTAACTAACAAGGGCTACGGAAAACTACGCAACACGCCGCAAATTACCAGGTATCATAACTCGCTTCACGATATAAGATACAATATACAATATGCGACACAAGAAATGGGACGCTTAAGCGAATAAGCTCTCACGTTCTCTTCTTCAGGTTCCTTGAATTCGCTGGTGGTCCTCGGGTCTCTTGCATCCTCCTCTGGGCTCCTTGGTGGAGTGGTCTGTAGGCTTCGGTATTGTTTGAGTCCATCGGTCAGTGGATTTCGGCGATTTCCTATTCTCGCCCCCTTCGGTGTCCCTGAGGGGATCCTCCTGATCATTTAAATTGCGTAGCGCCTCGCGCGCCGCGCTCCCATGGCCCACCTGCAGGGCCGCTGGACTTTTGACTTCTCTTTAGGGGGTTAAGGATGGTTGAGGACCTTCTCACATCCCAGAGCATTATAAAGCACAAAAGCAGATAAGCATAATGCGATGCATAGAGCTTTACAACCTTCTAACTTACTTTGAACTGTTTATATGAAATGCAATATTTGATGTGCATGAAGCATGACAAATTAAATGCTTCGGCACCTGGACATCTAGAAACGCTATCCCAGGGCAAGAAAGTATAGGGTTCACACTCAATTCGTATGCAGAAGCAGATAAACATAACGCGAAGCTATGAATATTACATCTTATCATGAAATATAGAAGTAAGATGCGCAGCCGCGTTTTACGAAGCATTAGAACTCTATTGCTTCTAAAACTTCAGATATAGAAACGATATTCCGTAGCAAGGAAGTGATCCATTTACATTCATTTGATGTGTAGAGGAGATATACATAACGCGTTGCATTGAAATTACATCTTATCATGTGAATAAAATTGATATGCGATATCGCGTTTTATAAAGAGTTAGAAAACTATTGCTTCGATGCGTAGACATCTAGAAACTCAATTTCCTAGCCAAGAAGTGTGGCATTTCCATTCTTTTGAAGTGTAGACGAGGTATACATAACACATCGCAATGAATATTATATGTTATTATGAAACATACATGAGATGCGATATCGCGTTCTAGGAAGCATTAGAACTACATTGCTTCGATACGTAGACATCAGGAAACGCTATTTCCTAGCAAGGAAGCGTGGCGTTTGCAATGTTTAGATGTGTAATCGAGGTATACATAACACTTCCCAATAAATATTATAGCTTATCTTGAAACCCAGAAATGAGATGCGATATCGCGTTTTAAGAAGCAGTGGAACCCTATTGCTTGGGTACGTAGACATCAGAGAACACCATTTCCTAGCAAGGATGTGTGGCCTTCACATTTTTTTGAAGTGTATACGAGGTCCACATAGCTCCTCGCAAAGAATATTGCATCTTATCATGATACGTAGAAATGAGATGCGATATCGCGTTTAAAGAAGCATTAGAACTCTATTGCTTCGATACGTAGATATCTTGAAACGCATTTTCCTAGCAAGGAAGTGTGGCGTTTTCATTCATTTGTAGTGTAGACGAGGTATACACATCACTTATCACCAAATATTATATCATAGCATGAAACATAGAAATGAGATGCAATATCGCGTCTAAGAAGCATTAGAACTCTATTGCTTCGTTACGTAAAAATCTGACATCGCTATTTCCTAGCAAGGAAGTGTCGGGTTTACATTCTTTTGAAGTGTATGCGAGGAATACATAACACTTCGCAATGAATATTATATCTTATCATGATACATAGAAATGAGATGCGATATCTCGTTTTAAGAAATATTAGAACTCTATTGCTTCGATAGGTAGACATCTGCAAACGCTATTTTCTAGGAAGGAAGTGTCGCATTTACGTTCATTTGAAGTGAATACGAGGTATACATAACACTCCACAATGAATATTATATCTTATCATGAAACATAGAAATGAGATGCGATATCACGTTTCAAGAAGCATTAGAACACTATTGCTTCGATACGTAGACATCTGTAAGCGCTATTTTCTAGCAAGGAAGTATCGCATTTACATTAATTTAAAGTGTATGCGAGGTATACATAACACTTCGCAATGAATATTATATCTTATCATGAAACACAGAAAAGAGATGCGATATCTCGTTTTAAGAAATATTAGAACTCTATTGCCTCGATACGTAGATATCTGGAAACGCTATTTCCTAGCTAGGAAGTGTCGCATTTACATACACTTGAAGTGTATGCGAGGTATACATAACACTTCGCAATGAATATTATATCTCATCATGAAACATAGAAATGAGATGCGATATCTCGTTTGAAGAAGCATTAGAACTATATTTCATCGATACATACACATCTGCAAACGCTATTTCCTAGCAAGGAAGTGTCGCATTTACATTCATTGGAAATGTTTGCGAGGTATACGTGACACATCGCACTGAATATTTCATCTTATCATGAAACATAGATATGTGATGCGATATTGCGTTTTAAGAAGCATTAGTACTATATTGCCTCGATACGTAGATATCTGGAAACGCTATTTCCTAGCAAGGAAGTGTCGCATTTACATTCTTTTGAATTGAATACGATGTGTATATATCACTCCACAATGAATATCAAATCTTATCATGAAACATAGAAATGAGATGCGATATCGCGTTTTAAGAAGCATTAGAACTCTGTTGCTTCGATACGTAGACATCTGCCATCGTTATTTCCTAGCAAGGAAGAGTCGCATTTACATTCGTTTGAAGTGTAGACGAGGAGTACATAACAATTCGCAATGAATATTATATCTCATCATGGGACATAGAAATGAGATGCGATATCGCTTTCTAAGAAGCATTAGGACACTATTGCTTCGATACGTAGACATCTGCCATCGTTATTTCCTAGCAAGGAAAAGTCACATTTACATTCGTTTGAAGTGTAGACGAGGTATACATGATGCTTCGCAATGAATATTATATCTTATCATGAAACATAGAAATGAGATGCGATATCCCGTTTTGATAAGCATTAGAACCGTAATGCTACGATACGCAGACATCTGCAAGCGCTATTTCCTAGCAAGGAAGTGCCGCATTTACATTCTATTGAATTGTTTGCGAGGTATACATGACACTGCACAATGAATATTATATCTTATCAAGAAACATAGAAATGGGATGTAATATGGCGATTTAAGAAGCATTAGAACTCCAATGCCACAATACGTAGACATCTGCAAACGCTATTTCCTAGCAAGTAAGTGTCGCATTTACGTTCATTTGAAGTATAGACGAGATACACAAAACACTGCACAATGAATATTATATCTTATCATGAAACATAGAAATGAGATGCGATATGACGATTTAAGAAGCATTAGAATTCTATTGCTTCGATGCGTAGACATCTGCAAACGCTATTTCCTAGCAAGGAAGTGTCGCATGTACATTCAATTGAAGTGTATGCGAGGTATACATAACACTACGCAATGAATATTATATACTATCATGAAACATAGAAATGAGAAACGCTGTCGCGTTTTGAGAAGCATTAGAGCACTAATGCTACGATACGTGGACATCCGCAAACGCTATTTCCTAGCAAGGAAGTGTCGCATTTACATTCGTTTGAAGTGTACGCGAGGTATACATGACACTTCGCAATGAATATTATATATTATCATGAAACATAGATATGAGATTCG
Organism: Xylocopa sonorina; assembly: GCF_050948175.1. Classification (NCBI taxonomy): domain Eukaryota; kingdom Metazoa; phylum Arthropoda; class Insecta; order Hymenoptera; family Apidae; genus Xylocopa; species Xylocopa sonorina. The sequence continues at coordinate 744,641 of NW_027490193.1, read as the reverse complement.
ATATCCCGAATTAGCAAGCTTTAGAAATCTATTGCTTCGATACGTAGACATCTGCAAACGCTATTTCCTAGCAAGGAAGTGTCGCATTTGCATTCGTTTTAAGTGTATGCGAGGTATACATGACACTTCGCAATGAATATTACATACTATCATGAAACATAGAAATGAGAAGCGATATCGCGTTTTGAGAAGCATTAGAATACTATTACTACGATACGTAGACGTCTACAAACGCTATTTCCTGGCAAGGAAGTGTCTCGTTTGCATGCTTTTGAAAGGAATACGATGTATACATGACACTTCGCAATGAATATTATATCTTCTCATGAAACATAGAAATGAGATGCGATATGGCGATTTAAGAAGCATTAGAAATCTATTGGTTCGATACGTAGACATCTGCAAACGCTACTTCCTAGCAAGGAAGTGTCGCATTTACATTCTTTTGAAAGGAATACGAGGTATACATGATACTTCGCAATGAATATTATACCTTATCATGAAGCATAGAAATGAGATGTAATATGGCGATTTAAGAAGCATTAGAACCCTATTGTTTCGATACGTAGACATCTGCAAACGCTACTTCCAAGCAAGGAAGTGTCGCATTCACATTCTTTTGAGAGGAATACGAGGTATACATGACACTTCGCAATGAATATTATATCTAATCATGAAACATAGAAATGAGATGCGATATGACGATTTAAGAAGCATTAGAATTCTATTGCTTCGATACGTAGACATCTGCAAACGCTATTTCCTGGCAAGGAAGTGTCGCATTTACATTCATTTGAAGTATAGACGAGATATACATAACACTGCACAATGAATATAATATCTTTCCATGAAACATAGAAATGAGATGTAATATGGCGATTTAAGAAGCATTAGAAATCTATTGGTTCGATACGTAGACTTCTGCAAACGCTGTTTCCTAGCAAGGAAGTGTCGCATTTACATTCATTTGAAGTGCAGACGAGGAATACATAACAGTTCGCAATGAATATTATATCTCATCATGAGACATAGAACTGAGACGCGATATCGCGTTTTAAGATGTATTAGAACACTATTGCTTCGATACGTAGACATCTGCAAACGCTACTTCCTAGCAAGGAAGTGTCGCATTTACATTCTTTTGAAGTATGGACGAGATATACATAACACTGCACAATGAATATCATATATTATCATGATACACAGTAATGAGTAGCGATATCGCGTATAGAGGAGCATTAGAAATCTAATGCTACGATACGTAGACATCTGCAAACGCTATTTTCTGGCAAGGAAGTGTCGCGTTTACATTCTTTTGAAGTGAATTCGAGGTATACATAACACTTCACAATGAATATTATATCTGTCCATGAAACATAGAAATGAGATGTAATATGGCGATTTAAGAAGCATTAGAACTCTATTGCTTCGATACGTAGACATCTGCAAACGCTATTTCCTAGCAAGGAAGTGTTGCATGTACATTCAATTGAAGTCTATGCGAGGTATACATGGCACTTCGCAATGAATATTATATATTATCATGAAACGTAGTAATGACATGCGATATCGCGTTTTAAGAAGCGTTAGAACTCTGTTTCTACGATACGCAGACTTCTGCAAACGCTATTTCCTAGCAACGAAGTGTCGCATTAACATTCACTTGAAGTGTATGCGAGGAATACATGACACTTCGCAATGAATATTATATCTTATCATGAAACATAGAAATGAGATGTAATATGGCGATTTAAGTAGCATTAGAACTCTATTGCTTCGATTCGTAGGCATCTACCAACGCTATTTCCTAGCAAGGAAGTGTCGCATTTGCATTCATTTTAAGTGAATACGAGGTATACATAACTCTTCACAATGAATATTATATCTTTCCATGAAACATAGAAATGAGATGTAATATGGCGATTTAAGAAGCATTAGAACTCTATTGCTTCGATACGTAGACATCTGCAAACGCTATTTCCTAGCAAGGAAGTGTTGCATGTACATTCAATTGAAGTGTATGCGAGGGATGCATGGCACTTCGCAATGAATATTATATCTTATCATGAAACATAGAAATGAGATTTGATATGGCGATTTATGAAGCGTCAGATATCTATTGCTTCGATACGTAGACATCTGCATACTCTATTTCCTGGCAAGGAAGTGTCGCGTTTACGTTCTTTTGAAGTGAATACGAGGTATACATAACACTCCACAATGAATATTATATATTATCATGAAACATAGTAATGAGTAGCGATATCGCGTATAGAGGAGCATTAGAAATCTAATGCTACGATACGTAGACATCTGCAAACGCTATTTTCTGGCAAGGAAGTGTCGCGTTTTCATTCTTTTGAAGTGAAATCGAGGTATACATAACACTTCACAATGAATATTATATCTTTCCATGAAACATAGAAATGAGACGTAATATGGCGATTTAAGAAGCATTAGAACTCTATTGCTTCGATACGTAGACATCTGCAAACGCTATTTCCTAGCATGGAAGTGTTGCATGTACATTCAATTGAAGTCTATGCGAAGTATACATGGCACTTCGCAATGAATATTATATATTATCATGAAACGTAGTAATGACATGCGATATTGCGTTTTAAGAAGCGTTAGAACTCTGTTTCTACGATACGCAGACTTCTGCAAACGCTATTTCCTAGCAACGAAGTGTCGCATTAACATTCATTTGAAGTGTATGCGAGGTATACATGGCACATCGCAATGAATATTATATATTATCATGAAACATAGAAATGACATGCGATATCGCGTTTTAAGAAGCATCAGATATCTATTGCTTCGATAAGTAGACATCTGCTAACGCTATTTCCTAGCAAGGAAGTGTCGCATTTGCATTCATTTTAAGTGAATACGAGGTATACATAACACTTCACAATGAATATTATATCTTTCCATGAAACATAGAAATGAGATGTAATATGGCGATTTAAGAAGCATTAGAACTCTAATGCCACGATATGTAGACATCTGCAAACGCTATTTCCAAGCAAGGAAGTGTCGCATTTACATTCTTTTGAAGTTTATACGAGGTGTATATAATACTTCACAATGAATATTATATATTATCATGAAACATAGCAATGAGTAGCGATATCGCATTTTGAGAAGCATTAGAACTCTAATGCTACGATACGTAGACATCTGAAAACGCTATTTCCTAGCAAGGAAGTGTCGCATGTACATTCAATTGAAGTGTATGCGAGGTATACATAACACTACGCAATGAATATTATATATTATCATGAAACATAGAAATGAGATGCGATATGACGATTTAAGAAGCATTAGAATTCTATTGCTACGATACGTAGACATCTGCAAAGGCTATTTCCTGGCAAGAAAGTGTCGCGTTTACATTCTTTTGAAGTGAATTCGAGGTATACATGGCACTTCGCAATGAATATTATATATTATCATGAAACATAGTAATGACATGCGATATCGCGTTTTAAGAAGCGTTAGAACTCTGCTTCTACGATACGCAGACTTCTGCAAACGCTATTTCCTAGCAAGGAAGAGTTGCATGTACACTCAATTGAAGTGTATGCGAGGTATACATGGCACTTCAAAATGAATATTATATCTTATCATGAAACATAGAAATGAGATATGATATGGCGATTTATGAAGCATCAGATATCTATTGCTTCGATACGTAGACATCTGCAAACTCTAGTTCCTGGCAAGGAAGTGTCGCGTTTACATTCTTTTGAAGTGAATACGAGGTATACATAACACTCCACAATGACGTAGACATCTGCAAACGCTACTTCCAAGCAAGGAAGTGTCGCAGTTACATTCTTTTGAAACGAATGCGAGGTATACATGACACTTCGCAATGAATATTATATCTTATCATGAAACATAGAAATGAGATGTAATATGGCGATTTAAGAAGCATTAGAACTCTATTATTATTGCTTCGATACGTAGACATCTGCAAACAGTATTTCCTGGCAAGGAAGTGTCGCATTTACATCCTTTGGAAGTGAGTACAAGGTATATATAACACTCCACAATGAATTTTATATATTATCATGAAACATAGGAATGAGTAGCGATATCGCGCTTTGAAAAGCATTAGAATTCTACTACTACGATACGTAGACATCTACAAACGCTATTTCCTGGCAAGGAAGTGTCGCGTTTACATTCTTTTGAAGTGAATACGAGGTATACATAACACTCCACAATGAATATTATATCTTATCATGAAGCATAGAAATGAGATGTAATATGGCGATTTATGAAGCATTAGAACTCTATTGTTTCGATACGTAGACATCTGCAAACGCTACTTCCAAGCAAGGAAGTGTCGCGTTTACATTCTTTTGAAGTAAATTCGAGGTATACATAACACTTCACAATGAATATTATATCTCTCCATGAAACATAGAAATGAGATGCGATATGACGATTTAAGAAGCATTAGAATTCTATTGCTTCGATACGTAGATATCTGCAAACGCTATTTCCTAGCAAGGAAGAGTTGCATGTACACTCAATTGAAGTGTATGCGAGGTATACATGGCACTTCGCAATGAATATTATATCTTATCATGAAACGAGAAATGAGATATGATATGGCGATTTATGAAGCATCAGATATCTATTGCTTCGATACGTAGACATCTGCAAACGCTAGTTCCTGGCAAGGAAGTGTCGCGTTTACATTCTTTTGAAGTGAATACGAGGTATACATAACACTCCACAATGAATTTTATATATTATCATGAAACATAGGAATGAGTAGCGATATCGCGTTTTGAAAAGCATCAGAATTCTACTACTACGATACGTAGACATCTACAAACGATATTTCCTGGCAAGGAAGTGTCGCGTTTACATTCTTTTGAAGTGAATACGAGGTATACATAACACACCACAATGAATATTATATCTTATCATAAAGCATAGAAACGAGATGTAATATGGCGATTTATGAAGCATTAGAACTCTATTGTTTCGATACGTAGACATCTGCAAACGCTACTTCCAAGCAAGGAAGTGTCGCGTTTACATTCTTTTGAAGTGAATTCGAGGTATACATAACACTCCACAATGAATATTATATATTATCATGAAACGTAGTAATGTGTAGCGATATCGCGTATAGAGGAGCATTAGAACTCTAATGCTACGATACGTAGACATCTGCAAACGCTACTTCCTGGCAAGGAAGTGTAGCGTTTACATTCTCTTGAAGTGAATTCGAGGTGTACATAACACTTCACAATGAATATTATATCTTTCCATGAAACATAGAAATGAGATGTAATATGGCGATTTAAGAAGCACATGAACTCTATTGCTTCGATACGTAGACATCTGCAAACGCTATTTCCTGGCAAGGAAGTGTTGCATGTACATTCAATTGAAGTGTATGCGAGGTATGCATGGCACTTCGCAATGAATATTATATCTTATCATGAAACATAGAAATGAGATGTGATATGACGATTTTAGAAGCATTAGGATTCTATTGCTTCGATACGTAGACATCTGCAAACGCTACTTCCAAGCAAGGAAGTGTCGCAGTTACATTCTTTTGAAACGAATACGAGGTATACATGACACTTCGCAATGAATATTATATCTTATCATGAAACATAGAAATGAGATGTAATATGGCGATTTAAGAAGCATTAGAACTCTATTGCTTCGATACGTAGACATCTGCAAACAGTATTTCCTGGCAAGGAAGTGTCGCATTTACATCCTTTGGAAGTGAGTACAAGGTATATATAACACTCCACAATGAATTTTATATATTATCATGAAACATAGGAATGAGTAGCGATATCGCGTTTTGACAAGCATTAGAATTCTAATACTACGATACGTAGACATCTACAAACGCTATTTCCTGGCAAGGAAGTGTCGCGTTTACATTCTTTTGAAGTGAATACGAGGTATACATAACACTCCACAATGAATATTATATCTTATCATGAAGCATAGAAATGAGATGTAATATGGCGATTTATGAAGCATTGGAACTCTATTGTTTCGATACGTAGACATCTGTAAACGCTACTTCCAAGCAAGGAAGTGTCGCGTTTACATTCTTTTGAAGTAAATTCGAGGTATACATAACACTTCACAATGAATATTATATCTTTCCATGAAACATAGAAATGAGATGCGATATGACGATTTAAGAAGCATTAGAATTCTATTGCTTCGATACGTAGACATCTGCAAACGCTATTTCCTAGCAAGGAAGAGTTGCATGTACATTCAACTGAAGTGTATGCGAGGTATACATGGCACTTCGCAATGAATATTATATCTTATCATGAAACATAGAAATGAGATATGATATGGCGATTTATGAAGCATCAGATATCTATTGCTTCGATACGTAGACATCTGCAAACGCTATTTCCTGGCAAGGAAGTGTCGCGTTTACATTCTTTTGAAGTGAATACGAGGTATACATAACACTCCACAATGAATATTGTATATTGTCATGAAACATAGTAATGAGTAGCGATATCCCGTATAGGGGAGCATTAGAAATCTAATGCTACGATACGTAGACATCTGCAAACGCTATTTCCTAGCAAAGAAGTGTTGCATATACATTCAATTGAAGTGTATGCGAGGTATACATGGCACTTCGCAATGAATATTATATATTATCATGAAACATAGAAATGACATGCGATATCGCGTTTTAGGAAGCATTAGACCTCTGTTTCTACGATACGTAGACTTCTGCAAACGCTATTTCCTAGCAAGGAAGTGTCGCATTAACATTCATTTGAAGTGTATGCGAGTTATACATGGCACTTAGCAATGAATATTATATATTATCATGAAACATAGAAATGACATGCGATATCGCGTTTTAAGAAGCATCAGATAACTATTGCTTCGATAAGTAGACATCTGCTAACGCTATTTCCTAGCAAGGAAGTGTCGCATTTGCATTCATTTTAAGTGAATACGAGGTATACATAACACTTCACAATGAATATTATATCTTTCCATGAAACATAGAAATGAGATGTAATATGGCGATTTAAGAAGCATTAGAACTCTATTGCTTCGATACGTAGACATCTGAAAACAGTATTTCCTTGCAAGGAAGTGTCGCATTTACATCCTATGGAAGTGAGTACAAGGTATATATAACACTCCACAATGAATTTTATATATTATCATGAAACATAGGAATGAGTAGCGATATCGCGTTTTGAAAAGCATTAGAATTCTACTACTACGATACGTAGACATCTACAAACGCTATTTCCTGGCAAGGAGGTGTCGCGTTTACATTCTTTAGAAGTATAGACGAGATATACATAACACTGCACAATGAATATTATATCTTATCATGGAACGTAGAAATGAGATGCGATATGGCGTTTTAGGAAACATTAGAAATATATTGGTTCGATACGTAGATATCTACAAACGCTACTTACTACCAAGGAAGTGTCGCATTTACATTATTTTGAAAGGAATACGAGGTATACATGACACTTCGCAATGAATATTATATCTTTCCATGAAACATAGGAATGAGATCTAATATGGCGATTTAAGAAGCATTAGAACTCTATTGCTTCGATACGTAGACATCTGCAAACGCTATTTCCTAGCAAGGAAGTGTTGCATGTACATTCAATTGAAGTGTATGCGAGGAATACATGGCACTTCGCAATGAAAATTATATCTTTCCATGAAACATAGAAATGAGATGTAATATGGCGATTTAAGAAGCATTAGAACTCTATTGCTTCGATACGTAGACATCTGCAAACGCTATTTCCTAGCAAGGAAGTGTTGCATGTACATTCAATTGAAGTGTATGCGAGGAATGCATGGCACTTCGCAATGAATATTATATCTTATCATGAAACATAGAAATGAGATGTGATATGGCGATTTATGAAGCATCAGATATCTATTGCTTCGATACGTAGACATCTGCAAACTCTATTTCCTGGCAAGGAAGTGTCGCGTTTACATTCTTTTGAAGTGAATACGAGGTATACATAACACTCCACAATGAATATTATATATTATCATGAAACATAGTAATGGGTAGCGATATCCCGTATAGGGGAGCATTAGAAATCTAATGCTACGATACGTAGACATCTGCAAACGCTATTTCCGGGCAAGGAAGTGTCGCGTTTACAATCTTTTGAAGCGAATTCGAGGTATACATAACACTTCACAATGAATATTATATCTTTCCATGAAACATAGAAATGAGATGTAATATGGCGATTTAAGAAGCATCAGAACTCTATTGCATCGATACGTAGACATCTGCTAGCGCTATTTCCTAGCAAAGAAGTGTTGCATATACATTCAATTGAAGTGTATGCGAGGTATACATGGCACTTCGCAATGAATATTATATATTATCATGAAACATAGAAATGACATGCGATATCGCGTTTTAAGAAGCATTAGAACTCTGTTTCTACGATACGTAGACTTCTGCAAACGCTATTTCCTAGCAAGGAAGTGTCGCATTTACATTCAATTGGAGCGTATGCGAGGTATACATGGCTCTTCGCAATGAATATTATATCTTATCATGAAACATAGAAATGAGATGTGATATGGCGATTTATGAAGCATCAGATATCTATTGCTTCGATAAGTAGACATCTGCAAACGCTATTTCCTAGCAAGGAAGTGTCGCACTTACATTCATTTGAAGTGCAGACGAGGAATACATAACACTTCGCAATGAATATTATATCTTATCATGAGACATAGAACTGAGACGCGATATCGCGTTTTAAGATGCATAAGAACACTATTGCTTCGATACGTAGACATCTGCAAACGCTACTTCCTAGCAAGGAAGTGTCGCATTTACATTCTTTTGAAGTATAGACGAGATATACATAACACTGCACAACGAATATTATATCTTATCATGGAACGTGGAAATGAGATGCGATATGGCGATTTAGGAAGCATTAGAAATATATTGGTTCGATACGTAGATATCTGCAAACGCTACTTACTACCAAGGACGTGTCGCATTTTCATTATTTTGAAAGGAATACGATGTATACATGACACTTCGCAATGAATATTATATCTTTCCATGAAACATAGGAATGAGATGTAATATGGCGATTTAAGAAGCATTAGAACTCTATTGCTTCGATACGTAGACATCTGAAAACAGTATTTCCTGGCAAGGAAGTGTCGCATTTACATCCTATGGAAGCGAGTACAAGCTATATATAACACTCCACAATGAATTTTATATATTATCATGAAACATAGGAATGAGTAGCGATATCGCGTTTTGAAAAGCATTAGAATTCTACTACTACGATACGTAGACATCTACAAACGCTATTTCCTGGCAAGGAGGTGTCGCGTTTACATTCTTTTGAAGTATAGACGAGATATACATAACACTGCACAATGAATATTATATCTTATCATGAAACATAGAAATGAGATGTGATATGACGATTTTAGAAGCATTAGGATTCTATTGCTTCGATACGTAGACATCTGCAAACGCTACTTCCAAGCAAGGAAGTGTCGCAGTTACATTCTTTTGAAACGAATACGAGGTATACATGACACTTCGCAATGAATATTATATCTTATCATGAAACATAGAAATGAGATGTAATATGGCGATTTAAGAAGCATTAGAACTCTATTGCTTCGATACGTAGACATCTGCAAACAGTATTTCCTGGCAAGGAAGTGTCGCATTTACATCCTTTGGAAGTGAGTACAAGGTATATATAACACTCCACAATGAATTTTATATATTATCATGAAACATAGGAATGAGTAGCGATATCGCGTTTTGACAAGCATTAGAATTCTAATACTACGATACGTAGACATCTACAAACGCTATTTCCTGGCAAGGAAGTGTCGCGTTTACATTCTTTTGAAGTGAATACGAGGTATACATAACACTCCACAATGAATATTATATCTTATCATGAAGCATAGAAATGAGATGTAATATGGCGATTTATGAAGCATTGGAACTCTATTGTTTCGATACGTAGACATCTGTAAACGCTACTTCCAAGCAAGGAAGTGTCGCGTTTACATTCTTTTGAAGTAAATTCGAGGTATACATAACACTTCACAATGAATATTATATCTTTCCATGAAACATAGAAATGAGATGCGATATGACGATTTAAGAAGCATTAGAAATCTAATGCTACGATACGAAGACATCTGCAAACGCTATTTCCTGGCAAGGAAGTGTCGCGTTTACATTCTTTTGAAGTGAATTCGAGGTACACATAACACTACACAATGAATATTATATCTTTCCATGAAACATAGAAATGAGATGTAATATGGCGATTTAAGAAGCATTTGAACTCTATTGCTTCGATACATAGACATCTGCAAACGCTACTTCCTAGCAAGGAAGTGTTGCATGTACATTCAATTGAAGTCTATGCGAGGTATACATGGCACTTCGCAATGAATATTATATATTATCATGAAACATACTAATGACATGCGATATCGCGTTTTAAGAAGCGTTAGAACTCTGTTTCTACGATACGCAGACTTCTGCAAACGCTATTTCCTAGCAAGGAAGTGTCGCATTAACATTCATTTGAAGTGCAGACCTGGAATACATAACACTTCGGAATGAATATTATATCTTATCATGAGACACAGAATTGAGATGCAATTATCGCGTTTTAAGATGCACTAGAATTCCACTGCTTCGATACGTAGACATCTGTCAACGCTATTTCCTAGCAAGGAAGTGTCGCATTTACATTTTTTTGAAAGGAATACGAGGTATACATGACACATCGCAATGGATATTATATCTTATCATGAAACATAGAAATGAGATGCGATATGGCGATTTATGAAGCATTGGATGTCTATTGCTTCGATACGTAGACATCTGCAAACGCTATTTCCTAGCAAGGAAGTGTCGCATTTTCATTCTTTTGAAGTGTATGCGAGGTATACATGGCACTTCGCAATGAATATTATATATTATCATGAAACATAGAAATGACATGCGATATCGCGTTTTAAGAAGCATCAGATATCTATTGCTTCGATAAGTAGACATCTGCAAACGCTATTTCCTAGCAAGGAAGTGTCGCATTTGCATTCATTTTAAGTGTATGCGAGATATACATGGCACTTCGTAATGAATATTATATATTATCATGAAACATAGACATGACATGCGATATCGCGTTTTAAGAAGCATCAGATACCTATTGCTTCGATAAGTAGACATCTGCAAACGCTATTTCCTAGCAAGGAAGTGTCGCATTTGCATTCATTTTAAGTGAATACGAGGTATACATAACACTTCGCAATGAATATTATATCTTGTTATGAAACATAGAAGTGAGATGCGGTATCCCGTTTTAAGAAGTAATAGAACTCTATTGCTTCGGTACGGAGACACCTGCAAACGCTATTTCCTAGCAAGGAAGTGTCGCATTTACATTCTTTTGATGTGAATACGAGGTATACATGACAATTCGGAATGGATATTATATCTTATCATGAAACATAGTAATGAGATGCGATATCGTGTTTTAAGAAGCATTAGATCCCCATTGCTTCGGTACGGAGACACCTGCAAACGCTATGTCCTAGCAAGGAAGTGTCGCATTTACATTCTTTTGATGTGAATACGAGGTATACATGACAATTCGGAATGGATATTATATCTTATCATGAAACATAGTAATGAGATGCGATATCGTGTTTTAAGAAGAATTAGATCACCATTGCTTCGATACGTAGACATATGCAAACGCTATTTCCTAGCAAGGATGCGTCGCATTTACATTCATTTGAAGTGAATACGAGGCATACATGACACTTCGGAATGGATATTATATCTTATCATGAAACATAGTAATGAGATGCGATATCGTGTTTTAAGAAGCATTAGATCTCCATTGCTTCGATACGTAGACATATGCAAACGCCATTTCCTAGCAAGGATGCGTCGCATTTACATTCTTTTGAAGTGTATACGAGGTATACATGACACTTCGGAATGGATGTTATATCTTATCATGAAACATAGAAATGAGATGCGATATCGCGTTTGAAGAAGCATTAGAGCACTATTGCCTCGATACGTAGACATCTGCAAACGCTATTTCCTAGGAAGGAAGTGTCGCATTTACTTTCGTTTGAAGTGAATACGAGGTATACATGACACTTCGGAATGGATATTATATCTTATCATGAAACATAGAAATGAGATGCGATATCGCGTTTGAAGAAGCATTAGAGCACTATTGCCTCGATACGTAGACATCTGCAAACGCTATTTCCTAGCAAGGAAGTGACGCATTTACAATCATTTGAAGAGAGTACGAGGTATAAGTGACACTTCGCAATGAGTAATAAATCTTATCGTGAAACATAGAAATGAGATGCGATATCGTGTTTTAAGAAGCATTAGATCTCTATTGCTTCGATACGTAGACATCTGCAAACGCTGTTTCCTAGCAAGAAAGTGTCGCATTTACATTCATTTGAAGTGTATGCGAGGTATAAGTGACAATTCGCAATGAATAATAGATCTTATCATGAAACATAGAAATGAGATGCGATATCGCGTTTTAAGAAGCATTAGAGCACTATTGCCTCGATATGTAGACATCTGCAAACGCTATTTCCTAGCATGGAAGTGACGCATTTACAATGATTTGAAGAGAGTACGAGGTATAAGTGACACTTCGCAATGAATAATAGATCATATCATGAAACATAGAAATGAGATGCGATAACGTGTTTTAAGAAGCATTAGAACTCTATTGCTTCGATACGTAGACATCTGCAAACGCTATTTCTTAGCAAGGAAGTGTCGCATTTACATTCATTTGAAGTGAATACGAGGTATACATGACAATTCGGAATGGATATTATATCTTATCATGAAACATAGTAATGAGATGCGATATCGTGTTTTAAGAAGCATTAGATCTCCATTGCTTCGATACGTAGACATATGCAAACGCTATTTCCTAGCAAGGATGCGTCGCATTTACATTCATTTGAAGTGAATACGAGGTATACATGACACTTCGGAATGGATATTATATCTTATCATGAAACATAGAAATGAGATGCGATATCGCGTTTGAAGAAGCATTAGAGCACTATTGCCTCGATACGTAGACATCTGCAAACGCTATTTCCTAGCAAGGAAGTGACGCATTTACAAACATTTGAAGAGAGTACGAGGTATAAGTGACACTTCGCAATGAATAGTAGATCTTATCATGGAACATAGAAATGAGATGCGATATCGTGTTTTAAGAAGCACTAGATCTCTTTTGCTTCGGTTCGTAGACATCTGCAAACGCTACTTCCTAGCAAGGAAGTGTCGCAATTGCATTCATTTGAAGTGTATACGAGGTATACATGACACTTCGGAATGGATATTATATCTTATCGTGAAACATAGAAATGAGATGCGATATCGCGTTTGAAGAAGCATTAGAGCACCATTGCCTCGATACGTAGACATTTGCAAACGCTATTTCCTAGCAAGGAAGTGTCGCAATTACAATCATTTGAAGAGAGTACGAGGTATAAGTGACACTTCGCAATGAATAATAGATCTTATCATGAAACATAGAAATGAGATGCGATATCGTGTTTTAAGAAGCTTTAGAACTCTATTGCTTCGATACGTAGACATTTGCAAACGTTATTACCTAGCAAGTAAGTGTCGCATTTACATTATTTTGAAGTGAATACGAGGTATACATGACACTTCGGAATGGATATTATATCTTATCATGAAACATAGAAATGAGATGCGATATCGCGTTTTAAGAAACATTAGAGCACTATTGCCCGTGATACGTAGAAATCTGCAAACGCTATGTCCTAGCAAGGAAGTGTCGCATTTACATTCATTTGAAGTGAATACGAGGTATAAGTGACACTTCGCAATGAATAATAGATCATATCATGAAACATAGAAATGAGTTGCGATATCGCGCTTTGAGAAGCATTAGAACACTATTTCTACGTTACGTACACATCTGCAAACGCTATTTCCTAGCAAGGCAGAGTCGCATTTACATTCATTTGAAGTGAATACGAGGTATACATGACAATTCGGAATGGATATTATATCTTATCATCAAGCATAGAAATGAGATGCGATATCGCGGTTTTAAGAAGCATTAGAGCACTATTGCCTCGATACGTAGACATTTGCAAAAGCTATTACCTAGCAAGGAAGTGTCGCATTTACATTCTTTAGATGTGAATACGAGGAATACATGACACTTCGCAATGAATATTATATCTTGTTACGAAACATAGAAATGAGATGCGGTATCCCGTTTTAAGAAGTAATAGAACACTATCGCTTCGGTGCGGAGACATCTGCAAACGCTATTTCCTAGCAAGGATGTGTCGCATTTACATTCTTTTGAAGTGTATACGAGGTATGCATGACACTTCGGAATGGATATTATATCTTATCATGAAACATAGAAATGAGATGCGATATCGCGTTTGAAGAAGCATTAGAGCACTATTGCCTCGATACGTGGACATCTGCAAACGCTATTTCCTAGCAAGGAAGTGTCGCGTTTACATTAATTCGAAGTGAATACGAGGTATAAGTGACCCTTCGCAATGAATAATAGATCTTATCATGAAACATAGAAATGAGATGCGATATCGCGTTTTAAGAAGCATTAGAGCACTATTGCCTCGATATGTAGACATCTGCAAACGCTATTTCCTAGCAAGGAAGTGTCGCATTTACATTCATTTGATGTGAATATGAGGTATATGTGGCCCTTCGCAATGAATAATAGATCTTATCAAGAAACATAGAAATGAGATGCGATATCGTGTTTTAAGAAGCATTAGATCTCTATTGCTTCGATACGTAGACATCTGCAAACGCTACTTCCTAGCAAGGAAGTGTCGCATTTACATTCATTTGATGTGAATACGAGGTATACATGACACTTCGGAATGGATATTATATCTTTTCATGAAACATAGAAATGTGATGCGATATTGCGTTTTAAGAAGCATTAGAACTCTATTGCTTCGATAAATAGACATCAGGAAACGCTATTTCCTAGGAAGAATGTGTGGCATTTACATTGATTTGATGTGTAAACGAGGTATACATAACACATCGCAATCAATATTATATCTTATCATCAAACATAGAAATGGGATGCGATATCGCTATTTAAGAAACACCAAAAGCACTCTATTGCTTCGATACGTAAACATCTGGAGACGCTATTTCCTTGAAAGGAATTGGCGCATTTACATTTATTTGAAGTGTAGACGAGGAATACATAACACATCGCAATGAATATTATATCTTATCATGAAACATAGAAGTGAGATGCGATATCGCGTTTTAAGAAGCATTAGAACTCTATTGCTACGATACGTAGACATCTGCAAACAATATTTCCTAGCAAGAAAGTGTCGCATTTACATTCTTTTGAAGTGAATGCGAGGTATACATAACACTCCACAATGAATATTATATCTTATCACGAAACATAGAAATGAAATGCGACATATCGTTCTAAGTAGCATTAAAACTCTATTGCTACGATACGTTGACATCTGCAAACGCCACTTCCTGGCATGGAAGTTTCGCATTTACATTCTTTTGAAGTGAATACGAGATATACATGACACTTCGCAATGGATACTATATGTTATCATGAAACATAGAAGTGAGATGCGATATCGCGTTTTAGGAAGCATTAGAACTCTATTGCTACGATACGTAGTCATCTGCAAACAATATTTCCTAGCAAGGAAGTGTCGCATATACATTCTTTTCAAGTGAATACGAGGTATACATAACACTCCACAATGAATATTATATCTTATCACGAAACATAGAAATGAAATGCGACATCTCGTTTTAAGAAGCATTAGAACTCTGTTGCTACGATACGTAGACATCTGCAAACGCTATTTCCTAGCATGGAAGTGTCGCATTTACATTCACTTGAAGTGAATACGAGGTATACATAACATTACACAATGAATATTATATCTTATCACGAAACATAGAAATGAAATACGACTTCTCATTTTAAGAAGCATTAGAACTCTATTGCTACGATACGTAGACATCTGCAAACGCTATTTCCTAGGATGGAAGTAGCGCATTTACATTCTTTTGGAGTGAACACGAGGAATACATGACACTTCACAATGAGTATTATATCTTATCATGAAACATAGGAATGAGTTACGATATCGCATTTTGAGATGAATTAGACCTCTATTGCTACGATACGTAGACATCTGCAAACGCTATTTCCTAGCATGGAAGTGTCGCATTTACATTCACTTGAAGTGAATACGAGGTATACATAACATTACACAATGAATATTATATCTTATTACGAAACATAGAAATGAAATACGACATCTCGTTTTAAGATGCATTAGTACTCTATTGCTGTGATACGTGGACATCTGCAAACAATATTTCCTAGCATGCGAGTGTCTCATTTACATTCTTTTGAAGTGAATACGAGGTATACATGACACTTCGCAATGAATATTATATCTTATCATGAAACATAGAAGTGAGATGCGATATCGCGTTTTAAGAAGCATTAGAACTCTATTGCTACGATACGTAGACATCTGCAAACGCTATTTCCTAGCATGGAAGTTTCGCATTTACATTCATTTGAAGTGAATACGAGGTATACATAACACTTCGCAATGAATATTACATCTTATCTCGAAACATAGAAGTGAGATGCGATATCGCGATTTAAGGAGCACTAGAACTCTATTGCTACGATGCGTAGACATCTGCAAAAGTTATTTCCTAGCAAGGAAGTGTCGCATTTACATTCTTTTGGAGTGAATACGAGGTATACGTAACACTCCACAATGAATATTATATCTTATCACGAAACATAGAAATGAAATGCGACATCTCGTTTTAAGTAGCATTAGAACTCTATTGCAACGATACGTAGACATCTGCAAACGCAATTTCCTAGCATGGAAATGTCGCACTTACATTCCATTAAAGTGAATACGAGGTATACATAACATTACACAATGAATATTATATCTTATTACGAAACGTAGAAATGAAATACGACATCTCGTTTTAAGAAGCATTAGTACTCTATTGCTGTGATACGTAGACATCTGCAAACAATATTTCCTAGCATGTGAGTGTCGCATTTACATTCTTTTGTACTGAGTACGAGGTATACATGACACTTCGCAATGAATATTAAATCTTATCATGAAACATAGAAGTGAGATGCGATATCGCGTTTTAAGAAGCATTAGAACCCTATTGCTACGATACGTAGACATCTGGAAACGCTATTCCCTAGCATGGAAGTGTCGTATTTACATTCTTTTGAAGTGAATACGAGATATACATGACACATCGCAATGGATACTATATCTTATCATGAAACATAGAAGTGAGATGCGATATCGCGTTTTAGGAAGCATTAGAACTCTATTGCTACGATATGTAAACATCTGCAAACGCTACTTCCTAGCATGGAAGTGTCGCATTTACATTCTTTTGAAGTGAATACGAGATATACATGACACCTCGCAATGAATATTATATCTTATCATGAAACATAGGAATGAGGTGCTATATCCCGTTCTGAAAAGCATTAGAACTCTATTGCTAATATACGTAGACATCTGCATACAATATCTCCTAGCAAGGAAATGTCGCACTTACATTCTATTGAAGTGAATACAAGGTATTCATAACATTACACAATGAATGTTATATCTTATTAAGAAACATAGAAATGAAATACGACATCTCGTTTTAAGAAGCATTAGTACTCTATTGCTAATATACGTAGACATCTGCAAACAATATTTCCTAGCAAGGAAAGGTCGTACTTACATTCCATTAAAGTGAGTACGAGGTATACATAACATTACACAATGAATATTATATCTTATCACGAAACATAGAAATGAAATACGACATCTTGTTTTAAGAAGCATCAGTACTCTATTGCTGTGATACGTAGACATCTGCAAACAATATTTCCTAGCATGTGAGTGTCGCATTTACATTCTATTGAAGTGAGTACGAGGTATACATGACACTTCGCAATGAATATTATATCTTATCATAAAACAAAGAAGTGAGATGCGATATCGCGTTTTAGGTAGCATTAGAACTCTATTGCTACGATACGTAGACACCTGCAAACGCTATTTCCTAGCATGGAAGTGTCGCATTTACATTCTTTTGGGTTGAATACGAGGTATACATGACACTTCGCAATGAGTATTTTATCTTATAATGAAACATAGGAATGAGATGCGATATCGCGTTTTGAGAAGCGTTAGAACTCTATTGCTAATATACGTAGACATCTGCAAACGCTACTTCCTAGCATGGAAGTGTCGAATTTACATTCTTTTGTAGTGAATACGAGGTATGCATGACACTTCGCAATGAATATTATATCTGATTACGAAGCATAGAAATGAAATGCGACATCTCGTTTTAAGAAGAATTAGAACTTTATTGCTACGATACGTAGACATCTGCAAACGCTATTTCCTAGCATGGATGTGTCGCATTTACATTCTTGTGATGTGAGTACGAGGTATACATGACACTTCGCAATGAATATTATATCTTATCATGAAACATAGAAGTGAGATGCGATATCGCGTTTTAAGAAGCATTAGAACTCTATCGCTACGATACGTAGACATCTGCAAACGCTATTTCCTGGCATGGAAGTGTCGCATTTACATTCTTTTGGAGTGAATACGAGGTATACATGACACTTCGCAATGAGTATTATATCTTATCATGAATCATAGAAGTGAGATGCGATATCGCGTTTTAAGAAGCACTACAACTCTATTGCTACGATACGTAGACATCTGCAAACGCTATTTCCTAGAATGGAAGTGTCGCATTTACATTCTTGTGAAGTGAAATCGAGGTATATATAACACTCCACAATGAATATTAAGTCTTATCATGAAACATAGAAATGAGATGCGATATCGCGATTTAAGAAGCATTAGTACCCTATTGCTTTGATACGTAGACATCTGCAAACGCTATTTCCAAGGAAGGATGTGTCGCATTTACGTTCATATGATGTGCACACGAGGAATACATAAGGCTTCGCAATGAATATTATATGTTATCATGAAACATAGAAATGTGATGCGATATCGCGATTTAGAAAGCATTAGAACTCTATTGCTACGATACGTAGACATCTGCAAACGTTATTTCCTAGCAAGGAAGTGTCGCATTTACATACTTTTGAAGTGAATACGAGATATACATGACACTTCGCAATGAGTATTATATCTTATCATGAAACATAGAAGTGAAATGCGATATCTCGTTTTGAGAAGCACTATAACTCTATTGCTACGATACGTAGACTTCTGCAAACGCTATTTCCTAGAATGGAAGTGTCGCATTTACATTCTTGTGAAGTGAAATCGTGGTATACATGACACTTCGCAATGAATATTATATCTTATCATGAAACATAGAAGTGAGATGCGATATGGCGTTTTATGAAGCATTAGAACTCTATTGCTACGATACGTAGACATCTGCAAACGCTATTTCCAAGGAAGTATGTGTCGCATTTACATTCATATGATGTGCACACGAGGAATACATAAGGCATCGTAATGAATATTATATGTTATCATGAAACATAGAAATGTGATGCGATATCGCGTTTTAGAAAGCATTAGAACTCTATTGCTACTATACGTAGACATCTGCAAACGCTATTTCCTAGCAAGGATGTGTCGCATTTACATTCTTTTGAGGTGAATACGAGGTATACATAACACTCCACAATACATATTATATCTTATCGCGAAACATAGAAATGAGGAGCGATTTCGCGTCTTAAGAAGCATTAGAAATCTATTGCATCGGTACGTAGACATCTGCAAACGCTATTTCCTAGGATGGAAGTATCGTATTTACATTCATTTGAAGTGTATGCGAGATATACATAACACTGCACAATGAATATTATATCTTATCATGAAACATAGAAATGAGATGCGATATCGCGTTTGAAGAAGCATTAGAGCACTATTGCCTCGATACGTAGACATTTGCAAACGCTATTTCCTAGCAAGGAAGTGTCGCAATTACAATCATTTGAAGAGAGTACGAGGTATAAGTGACACTTCGCAATGAATAATAGATCTTATCATGAAACATAGAAATGAGATGCGATATCGTGTTTTAAGAAGCATTAGATCTCTATTGCTTCGATACGTAGACATCTGCAAACGCTACTTCCTAGCAAGGAAGTGTCGCATTTACATTCATTTGAAGTGAATACGAGGTATACATGACACTTCGGAATGGATATTATATCTTATCATGAAACCTAGAAAAGAGATGCGATATCGCGTTTTAAGAAGCATTAGAGCACTATTGCCTCGATACGTAGACATCTGCAAACGCTATTTCCTCTCAAGCAAGTGTGGGATTTACATTCATTTGAAGTGAATACGAGGTATAAGAGACACTTCGCAATGAATAATAGATCGCATCATGAAGCATAGAAATTAGATACGATATCGTGTTTTAAGACGCATTTGAGCTCTATTGCGTCGATACATAGACATCTGCAAACGCTGTTTCCTAGCAAGAAAGTGTCGCATTTACATTCATTTGAAGTGTATGCGAGGTATAAGTGACAATTCGCAATGAATAATAGATCTTATCATGAAACATAGAAATGAGATGCGATATCGCGTTTTAAGAAGCATTAGAGCACTATTGCCTCGATATGTAGACATCTGCAAACGCTATTTCCTAGCATGGAAGTGACGCATTTACAATGATTTGAAGAGAGTACGAGGTATAAGTGACACTTCGCAATGAATAATAGATCATATCATGAAACATAGAAATGAGATGCGATAACGTGTTTTAAGAAGCATTAGATCTCTATTGCTTCGATACGTAGACATCTGCAAACGCTATTTCTTAGCAAGGAAGTGTCGCATTTACATTCATTTGAAGTGAATACGAGGTATACATGACAATTCGGAATGGATATTATATCTTATCATGAAACATAGTAATGAGATGCGATATCGTGTTTTAAGAAGCATTAGATCTCCATTGCTTCGATACGTAGACATATGCAAACGCTATTTCCTAGCAAGGATGCGTCGCATTTACATTCATTTGAAGTGAATACGAGGTATACATGACACTTCGGAATGGATATTATATCTTATCATGAAACATAGAAATGAGATGCGATATCGCGTTTGAAGAAGCATTAGAGCACTATTGCCTCGATACGTAGACATCTGCAAACGCTATTTCCTAGCAAGGAAGTGACGCATTTACAAACATTTGAAGAGAGTACGAGGTATAAGTGACACTTCGCAATGAATAGTAGATCTTATCATGAAACATAGAAATGAGATGCGATATCGTGTTTTAAGAAGCATTAGATCTCTTTTGCTTCGATACGTAGACATCTGCAAACGCTACTTCCTAGCAAGGAAGTGTCGCAATTGCATTCATTTGAAGTGTATACGAGGTATACATGACACTTCGGAATGGATATTATATCTTATCATGAAACATAGAAATGAGATGCGATATCGCGTTTGAAGAAGCATTAGAGCACCATTGCCTCGATACGTAGACATTTGCAAACGCTATTTCCTAGCAAGGAAGTGTCGCAATTACAATCATTTGAAGAGAGTACGAGGTATAAGTGACACTTCGCAATGAATAATAGATCTTATCATGAAACATAGAAATGAGATGCGATATCGTGTTTTAAGAAGCTTTAGAACTCTATTGCTTCGATACGTAGACATTTGCAAACGTTATTACCTAGCAAGGAAGTGTCGCATTTACATTATTTTGAAGTGAATACGAGGTATACATGACACTTCGGAATGGATATTATATCTTATCATGAAACATAGAAATGAGATGCGATATCGCGTTTTAAGAAACATTAGAGCACTATTGCCCGTGATACGTAGAAATCTGCAAACGCTATGTCCTAGCAAGGAAGTGTCGCATTTACATTCATTTGAAGTGAATACGAGGTATAAGTGACACTTCGCAATGAATAATAGATCATATCATGAAACATAGAAATGAGTTGCGATATCGCGCTTTGAGAAGCATTAGAACACTATTTCTACGTTACGTACACATCTGCAAACGCTATTTCCTAGCAAGGCAGAGTCGCATTTACATTCATTTGAAGTGAATACGAGGTATACATGACAATTCGGAATGGATATTATATCTTATCATCAAGCATAGAAATGAGATGCGATATCGCGGTTTTAAGAAGCATTAGAGCACTATTGCCTCGATACGTAGACATTTGCAAAAGCTATTACCTAGCAAGGAAGTGTCGCATTTACATTCTTTAGATGTGAATACGAGGAATACATGACACTTCGCAATGAATATTATATCTTGTTACGAAACATAGAAATGAGATGCGGTATCCCGTTTTAAGAAGTAACAGAACACTATCGCTTCGGTGCGGAGACATCTGCAAACGCTATTTCCTAGCAAGGATGTGTCGCATTTACATTCTTTTGAAGTGTATACGAGGTATGCATGACACTTCGGAATGGATATTATATCTTATCATGAAACATAGAAATGAGATGCGATATCGCGTTTGAAGAAGCATTAGAGCACTATTGCCTCGATACGTGGACATCTGCAAACGCTATTTCCTAGCAAGGAAGTGTCGCGTTTACATTAATTCGAAGTGAATACGAGGTATAAGTGACCCTTCGCAATGAATAATAGATCTTATCATGAAACATAGAAATGAGATGCGATATCGCGTTTTAAGAAGCATTAGAGCACTATTGCCTCGATATGTAGACATCTGCAAACGCTATTTCCTAGCAAGGAAGTGTCGCATTTACATTCATTTGATGTGAATATGAGGTATATGTGGCCCTTCGCAATGAATAATAGATCTTATCATGAAACATAGAAATGAGATGCGATATCGTGTTTTAAGAAGCATTAGATCTCTATTGCTTCGATACGTAGACATCTGCAAACGCTACTTCCTAGCAAGGAAGTGTCGCATTTACATTCATTTGATGTGAATACGAGGTATACATGACACTTCGGAATGGATATTATATCTTTTCATGAAACATAGAAATGTGATGCGATATTGCGTTTTAAGAAGCATTAGAACTCTATTGCTTCGATAAATAGACATCAGGAAACGCTATTTCCTAGGAAGAATGTGTGGCATTTACATTGATTTGATGTGTAAACGAGGTATACATAACACATCGCAATCAATATTATATCTTATCATCAAACATAGAAATGGGATGCGATATCGCTATTTAAGAAACACCAAAAGCACTCTATTGCTTCGATACGTAAACATCTGGAGACGCTATTTCCTTGAAAGGAATTGGCGCATTTACATTTATTTGAAGTGTAGACGAGGAATACATAACACATCGCAATGAATATTATATCTTATCATGAAACATAGAAGTGAGATGCGATATCGCGTTTTAAGAAGCATTAGAACTCTATTGCTACGATACGTAGACATCTGCAAACAATATTTCCTAGCAAGAAAGTGTCGCATTTACATTCTTTTGAAGTGAATGCGAGGTATACATAACACTCCACAATGAATATGATATCTTATCACGAAACATAGAAATGAAATGCGACATATCGTTCTAAGTAGCATTAAAACTCTATTGCTACGATACGTTGACATCTGCAAACGCCACTTCCTGGCATGGAAGTTTCGCATTTACATTCTTTTGAAGTGAATACGAGATATACATGACACTTCGCAATGGATACTATATGTTATCATGAAACATAGAAGTGAGATGCGATATCGCGTTTTAGGAAGCATTAGAACTCTATTGCTACGATGCGTAGACATCTGCAATTGATATTTCCTAGCAAGGAAGTGTCGCATTTACATCCTTTTGAAGTGATTACGAGGTATACGTAACACTCCACAATGAATATTATATCTTATCAGGAAACATAGAAATGAAATGCGACATCTCGCTTTAAGTAGCATTAGAACTCTATTACAACGATACGTAGACATCTGCTAACGCAATTTCCTAGCATGGAAATGTCGCACTTACATTCCATTAAAGTCAATACGAGGTATACATAACATTACACAATGAATATTATATCTTATTACGAAACATAGAAATGAAATACGACATCTCGTTTTAAGAAGCATTAGTACTCTATTGCTGTGATACGTAGACATCTGCAAACAATATTTCCTAGCATGTGAGTGTCGCATTTACATTCTTTTGTACTGAGTACGAGGTATACATGACACTTCGCAATGAATATTAAATCTTATCATGAAACATAGAAGTGAGATGCGATATCGCGTTTTAAGAAGCATTAGAACTCTATTGCTACGATACGTAGTCATCTGCAAACAATATTTCCTAGCAAGGAAGTGTCGCATATACATTCTTTTCAAGTGAATACGAGGTATACATAACACTCCACAATGAATATTATATCTTATCACGAAACATAGAAATGAAATGCGACATCTCGTTTTAAGAAGCATTAGAACTCTGTTGCTACGATACGTAGACATCTGCAAACGCTATTTCCTAGCATGGAAGTGTCGCATTTACATTCACTTGAAGTGAATACGAGGTATACATAACATTACACAATGAATATTATATCTTATCACGAAACATAGAAATGAAATACGACTTCTCATTTTAAGAAGCATTAGAACACTATTGCTACGATACGTAGACATCTGCAAACGCTATTTCCTAGGATGGAAGTAGCGCATTTACATTCTTTTGGAGTGAACACGAGGAATACATGACACTTCACAATGAGTATTATATCTTATCATGAAACATAGGAATGAGTTACGATATCGCATTTTGAGATGAATTAGACCTCTATTGCTACGATACGTAGACATCTGCAAACGCTATTTCCTAGCATGGAAGTGTCGCATTTACATTCACTTGAAGTGAATACGAGGTATACATAACATTACACAATGAATATTATATCTTATTACGAAACATAGAAATGAAATACGACATCTCGTTTTAAGATGCATTAGTACTCTATTGCTGTGATACGTGGACATCTGCAAACAATATTTCCTAGCATGCGAGTGTCTCATTTACATTCTTTTGAAGTGAATACGAGGTATACATGACACTTCGCAATGAATATTATATCTTATCATGAAACATAGAAGTGAGATGCGATATCGCGTTTTAAGAAGCATTAGAACTCTATTGCTACGATACGTAGACATCTGCAAACGCTATTTCCTAGCATGGAAGTTTCGCATTTACATTCATTTGAAGTGAATACGAGGTATACATAACACTTCGCAATGAATATTACATCTTATCTCGAAACATAGAAGTGAGATGCGATATCGCGATTTAAGGAGCACTAGAACTCTATTGCTACGATGCGTAGACATCTGCAAAAGTTATTTCCTAGCAAGGAAGTGTCGCATTTACATTCTTTTGGAGTGAATACGAGGTATACGTAACACTCCACAATGAATATTATATCTTATCACGAAACATAGAAATGAAATGCGACATCTCGTTTTAAGTAGCATTAGAACTCTATTGCAACGATACGTAGACATCTGCAAACGCAATTTCCTAGCATGGAAATGTCGCACTTACATTCCATTAAAGTGAATACGAGGTATACATAACATTACACAATGAATATTATATCTTATTACGAAACGTAGAAATGAAATACGACATCTCGTTTTAAGAAGCATTAGTACTCTATTGCTGTGATACGTAGACATCTGCAAACAATATTTCCTAGCATGTGAGTGTCGCATTTACATTCTTTTGTACTGAGTACGAGGTATACATGACACTTCGCAATGAATATTAAATCTTATCATGAAACATAGAAGTGAGATGCGATATCGCGTTTTAAGAAGCATTAGAACCCTATTGCTACGATACGTAGACATCTGGAAACGCTATTCCCTAGCATGGAAGTGTCGTATTTACATTCTTTTGAAGTGAATACGAGATATACATGACACATCGCAATGGATACTATATCTTATCATGAAACATAGAAGTGAGATGCGATATCGCGTTTTAGGAAGCATTAGAACTCTATTGCTACGATATGTAAACATCTGCAAACGCTACTTCCTAGCATGGAAGTGTCGCATTTACATTCTTTTGAAGTGAATACGAGATATACATGACACCTCGCAATGAATATTATATCTTATCATGAAACATAGGAATGAGGTGCTATATCCCGTTCTGAGAAGCATTAGAACTCTATTGCTAATATACGTAGACATCTGCATACAATATCTCCTAGCAAGGAAATGTCGCACTTACATTCTATTGAAGTGAATACAAGGTATTCATAACATTACACAATGAATGTTATATCTTATTAAGAAACATAGAAATGAAATACGACATCTCGTTTTAAGAAGCATTAGTACTCTATTGCTAATATACGTAGACATCTGCAAACAATATTTCCTAGCAAGGAAAGGTCGTACTTACATTCCATTAAAGTGAGTACGAGGTATACATAACATTACACAATGAATATTATATCTTATCACGAAACATAGAAATGAAATACGACATCTTGTTTTAAGAAGCATCAGTACTCTATTGCTGTGATACGTAGACATCTGCAAACAATATTTCCTAGCATGTGAGTGTCGCATTTACATTCTATTGAAGTGAGTACGAGGTATACATGACACTTCGCAATGAATATTATATCTTATCATAAAACATAGAAGTGAGATGCGATATCGCGTTTTAGGTAGCATTAGAACTCTATTGCTACGATACGTAGACACCTGCAAACGCTATTTCCTAGCATGGAAGTGTCGCATTTACATTCTTTTGGGTTGAATACGAGGTATACATGACACTTCGCAATGAGTATTTTATCTTATAATGAAACATAGGAATGAGATGCGATATCGCGTTTTGAGAAGCGTTAGAACTCTATTGCTAATATACGTAGACATCTGCAAACGCTACTTCCTAGCATGGAAGTGTCGAATTTACATTCTTTTGTAGTGAATACGAGGTATGCATGACACTTCGCAATGAATATTATATCTGATTACGAAGCATAGAAATGAAATGCGACATCTCGTTTTAAGAAGAATTAGAACTTTATTGCTACGATACGTAGACATCTGCAAACGCTATTTCCTAGCATGGATGTGTCGCATTTACATTCTTGTGATGTGAGTACGAGGTATACATGACACTTCGCAATGAATATTATATCTTATCATGAAACATAGAAGTGAGATGCGATATCGCGTTTTAAGAAGCATTAGAACTCTATCGCTACGATACGTAGACATCTGCAAACGCTATTTCCTGGCATGGAAGTGTCGCATTTACATTCTTTTGGAGTGAATACGAGGTATACATGACACTTCGCAATGAGTATTATATCTTATCATGAATCATAGAAGTGAGATGCGATATCGCGTTTTAAGAAGCACTACAACTCTATTGCTACGATACGTAGACATCTGCAAACGCTATTTCCTAGAATGGAAGTGTCGCATTTACATTCTTGTGAAGTGAAATCGAGGTATATATAACACTCCACAATGAATATTAAGTCTTATCATGAAACATAGAAATGAGATGCGATATCGCGATTTAAGAAGCATTAGTACCCTATTGCTTTGATACGTAGACATCTGCAAACGCTATTTCCAAGGAAGGATGTGTCGCATTTACGTTCATATGATGTGCACACGAGGAATACATAAGGCTTCGCAATGAATATTATATGTTATCATGAAACATAGAAATGTGATGCGATATCGCGATTTAGAAAGCATTAGAACTCTATTGCTACGATACGTAGACATCTGCAAACGTTATTTCCTAGCAAGGAAGTGTCGCATTTACATACTTTTGAAGTGAATACGAGATATACATGACACTTCGCAATGAGTATTATATCTTATCATGAAACATAGAAGTGAAATGCGATATCTCGTTTTGAGAAGCACTATAACTCTATTGCTACGATACGTAGACTTCTGCAAACGCTATTTCCTAGAATGGAAGTGTCGCATTTACATTCTTGTGAAGTGAAATCGTGGTATACATGACACTTCGCAATGAATATTATATCTTATCATGAAACATAGAAGTGAGATGCGATATGGCGTTTTATGAAGCATTAGAACTCTATTGCTACGATACGTAGACATCTGCAAACGCTATTTCCAAGGAAGTATGTGTCGCATTTACATTCATATGATGTGCACACGAGGAATACATAAGGCATCGTAATGAATATTATATGTTATCATGAAACATAGAAATGTGATGCGATATCGCGTTTTAGAAAGCATTAGAACTCTATTGCTACTATACGTAGACATCTGCAAACGCTATTTCCTAGCAAGGATGTGTCGCATTTACATTCTTTTGAGGTGAATACGAGGTATAAATAACACTCCACAATACATATTATATCTTATCGCGAAACATAGAAATGAGGAGCGATTTCGCGTCTTAAGAAGCATTAGAAATCTATTGCATCGGTACGTAGACATCTGCAAACGCTATTTCCTAGGATGGAAGTATCGTATTTACATTCATTTGAAGTGTATGCGAGATATACATAACACTGCACAATGAATATTATATCTTATCATGAAACATAGAAATGAGATGCGATATCGCGTTTGAAGAAGCATTAGAGCACTATTGCCTCGATACGTAGACATTTGCAAACGCTATTTCCTAGCAAGGAAGTGTCGCAATTACAATCATTTGAAGAGAGTACGAGGTATAAGTGACACTTCGCAATGAATAATAGATCTTATCATGAAACATAGAAATGAGATGCGATATCGTGTTTTAAGAAGCATTAGATCTCTATTGCTTCGATACGTAGACATCTGCAAACGCTACTTCCTAGCAAGGAAGTGTCGCATTTACATTCATTTGAAGTGAATACGAGGTATACATGACACTTCGGAATGGATATTATATCTTATCATGAAACCTAGAAAAGAGATGCGATATCGCGTTTTAAGAAGCATTAGAGCACTATTGCCTCGATACGTAGACATCTGCAAACGCTATTTCCTCTCAAGCAAGTGTGGGATTTACATTCATTTGAAGTGAATACGAGGTATAAGAGACACTTCGCAATGAATAATAGATCGCATCATGAAGCATAGAAATTAGATACGATATCGTGTTTTAAGACGCATTTGAGCTCTATTGCGTCGATACATAGACATCTGCAAACGCTGTTTCCTAGCAAGAAAGTGTCGCATTTACATTCATTTGAAGTGTATGCGAGGTATAAGTGACAATTCGCAATGAATAATAGATCTTATCATGAAACATAGAAATGAGATGCGATATCGCGTTTTAAGAAGCATTAGAGCACTATTGCCTCGATATGTAGACATCTGCAAACGCTATTTCCTAGCATGGAAGTGACGCATTTACAATGATTTGAAGAGAGTACGAGGTATAAGTGACACTTCGCAATGAATAATAGATCATATCATGAAACATAGAAATGAGATGCGATAACGTGTTTTAAGAAGCATTAGATCTCTATTGCTTCGATACGTAGACATCTGCAAACGCTATTTCTTAGCAAGGAAGTGTCGCATTTACATTCATTTGAAGTGAATACGAGGTATACATGACAATTCGGAATGGATATTATATCTTATCATGAAACATAGTAATGAGATGCGATATCGTGTTTTAAGAAGCATTAGATCTCCATTGCTTCGATACGTAGACATATGCAAACGCTATTTCCTAGCAAGGATGCGTCGCATTTACATTCATTTGAAGTGAATACGAGGTATACATGACACTTCGGAATGGATATTATATCTTATCATGAAACATAGAAATGAGATGCGATATCGCGTTTGAAGAAGCATTAGAGCACTATTGCCTCGATACGTAGACATCTGCAAACGCTATTTCCTAGCAAGGAAGTGACGCATTTACAAACATTTGAAGAGAGTACGAGGTATAAGTGACACTTCGCAATGAATAGTAGATCTTATCATGAAACATAGAAATGAGATGCGATATCGTGTTTTAAGAAGCATTAGATCTCTTTTGCTTCGATACGTAGACATCTGCAAACGCTACTTCCTAGCAAGGAAGTGTCGCAATTGCATTCATTTGAAGTGTATACGAGGTATACATGACACTTCGGAATGGATATTATATCTTATCATGAAACATAGAAATGAGATGCGATATCGCGTTTGAAGAAGCATTAGAGCACCATTGCCTCGATACGTAGACATTTGCAAACGCTATTTCCTAGCAAGGAAGTGTCGCAATTACAATCATTTGAAGAGAGTACGAGGTATAAGTGACACTTCGCAATGAATAATAGATCTTATCATGAAACATAGAAATGAGATGCGATATCGTGTTTTAAGAAGCTTTAGAACTCTATTGCTTCGATACGTAGACATTTGCAAACGTTATTACCTAGCAAGGAAGTGTCGCATTTACATTATTTTGAAGTGAATACGAGGTATACATGACACTTCGGAATGGATATTATATCTTATCATGAAACATAGAAATGAGATGCGATATCGCGTTTTAAGAAACATTAGAGCACTATTGCCCGTGATACGTAGAAATCTGCAAACGCTATGTCCTAGCAAGGAAGTGTCGCATTTACATTCATTTGAAGTGAATACGAGGTATAAGTGACACTTCGCAATGAATAATAGATCATATCATGAAACATAGAAATGAGTTGCGATATCGCGCTTTGAGAAGCATTAGAACACTATTTCTACGTTACGTACACATCTGCAAACGCTATTTCCTAGCAAGGCAGAGTCGCATTTACATTCATTTGAAGTGAATACGAGGTATACATGACAATTCGGAATGGATATTATATCTTATCATCAAGCATAGAAATGAGATGCGATATCGCGGTTTTAAGAAGCATTAGAGCACTATTGCCTCGATACGTAGACATTTGCAAAAGCTATTACCTAGCAAGGAAGTGTCGCATTTACATTCTTTAGATGTGAATACGAGGAATACATGACACTTCGCAATGAATATTATATCTTGTTACGAAACATAGAAATGAGATGCGGTATCCCGTTTTAAGAAGTAATAGAACACTATCGCTTCGGTGCGGAGACATCTGCAAACGCTATTTCCTAGCAAGGATGTGTCGCATTTACATTCTTTTGAAGTGTATACGAGGTATGCATGACACTTCGGAATGGATATTATATCTTATCATGAAACATAGAAATGAGATGCGATATCGCGTTTGAAGAAGCATTAGAGCACTATTGCCTCGAAACGTGGACATCTGCAAACGCTATTTCCTAGCAAGGAAGTGTCGCGTTTACATTAATTCGAAGTGAATACGAGGTATAAGTGACCCTTCGCAATGAATAATAGATCTTATCATGAAACATAGAAATGAGATGCGATATCGCGTTTTAAGAAGCATTAGAGCACTATTGCCTCGATATGTAGACATCTGCAAACGCTATTTCCTAGCAAGGAAGTGTCGCATTTACATTCATTTGATGTGAATATGAGGTATATGTGGCCCTTCGCAATGAATAATAGATCTTATCATGAAACATAGAAATGAGATGCGATATCGTGTTTTAAGAAGCATTAGATCTCTATTGCTTCGATACGTAGACATCTGCAAACGCTACT
Organism: Xylocopa sonorina; assembly: GCF_050948175.1. Taxonomy (NCBI): domain Eukaryota; kingdom Metazoa; phylum Arthropoda; class Insecta; order Hymenoptera; family Apidae; genus Xylocopa; species Xylocopa sonorina. Next base: position 712,796 of record NW_027490193.1, on the reverse strand, counting down.
TCCTAGCAAGGAAGTGTCGCATTTACATTCATTTGGTGTGAATACGAGGTATACATGACACTTCGGAATGGATATTATATCTTTTCATGAAACATAGAAATGTGATGCGATATTGCGTTTTAAGAAGCATTAGAACTCTATTGCTTCGATAAATAGACATCTGGAAACGCTATTTCCTAGGAAGAATGTGTGGCATTTACATTGATTTGATGTGTAAACGAGGTATACATAACACATCGCAATCAATATTATATCTTATCATCAAACATAGAAATGGGATGCGATATCGCTATTTAAGAAACACCAAAAGCACTCTATTGCTTCGATACGTAAACATCTGGAGACGCTATTTCCTTGAAAGGAATTGGCGCATTTACATTTATTTGAAGTGTAGACGAGGAATACATAACACATCGCAATGAATATTATATCTTATCATGAAACATAGAAGTGAGATGCGATATCGCGTTTTAAGAAGCATTAGAACTCTATTGCTACGATACGTAGACATCTGCAAACAATATTTCCTAGCAAGAAAGTGTCGCATTTACATTCTTTTGAAGTGAATGCGAGGTATACATAACACTCCACAATGAATATTATATCTTATCACGAAACATAGGAATGAAATGCGACATATCGTTCTAAGTAGCATTAAAACTCTATTGCTACGATACGTTGACATCTGCAAACGCCACTTCCTGGCATGGAAGTTTCGCATTTACATTCTTTTGAAGTGAATACGAGATATACATGACACTTCGCAATGGATACTATATGTTATCATGAAACATAGAAGTGAGATGCGATATCGCGTTTTAGGAAGCATTAGAACTCTATTGCTACGATGCGTAGACATCTGCAATTGATATTTCCTAGCAAGGAAGTGTCGCATTTACATTCTTTTGAAGTGATTACGAGGTATACGTAACACTCCACAATGAATATTATATCTTATCAGGAAACATAGAAATGAAATGCGACATCTCGCTTTAAGTAGCATTAGAACTCTATTGCAACGATACGTAGACATCTGCTAACGCAATTTCCTAGCATGGAAATGTCGCTCTTACATTCCATTAAAGTCAATACGAGGTATACATAACATTACACAATGAATATTATATCTTATTACGAAACATAGAAATGAAATACGACATCTCGTTTTAAGAAGCATTAGTACTCTATTGCTGTGATACGTAGACATCTGCAAACAATATTTCCTAGCATGTGAGTGTCGCATTTACATTCTTTTGTACTGAGTACGAGGTATACATGACACTTCGCAATGAATATTAAATCTTATCATGAAACATAGAAGTGAGATGCGATATCGCGTTTTAAGAAGCATTAGAACTCTATTGCTACGATACGTAGTCATCTGCAAACAATATTTCCTAGCAAGGAAGTGTCGCATATACATTCTTTTCAAGTGAATACGAGGTATACATAACACTCCACAATGAATATTATATCTTATCACGAAACATAGAAATGAAATGCGACATCTCGTTTTAAGAAGCATTAGAACTCTGTTGCTACGATACGTAGACATCTGCAAACGCTATTTCCTAGCATGGAAGTGTCGCATTTACATTCACTTGAAGTGAATACGAGGTATACATAACATTACACAATGAATATTATGTCTTATCACGAAACATAGAAATGAAATACGACTTCTCATTTTAAGAAGCATTAGAACTCTATTGCTACGATACGTAGACATCTGCAAACGCTATTTCCTAGGATGGAAGTAGCGCATTTACATTCTTTTGGAGTGAATACGAGATATACATGACACTTCGCAATGAGTATTATATCTTATCATGAAACATAGAAGTGAAATGCGATATCTCGTTTTGAGAAGCACTATAACTCTATTGCTACGACACGTAGACTTCTGCAAACGCTATTTCCTAGAATGGAAGTGTCGCATTTACATTCTTGTGAAGTGAAATCGTGGTATACATGACACTTCGCAATGAATATTATATCTTATCATGAAACATAGAAGTGAGATGCGATATGGCGTTTTATGAAGCATTAGAACTCTATTGCTACGATACGTAGACATCTGCAAACGCTATTTCCAAGGAAGGATGTGTCGCATTTACATTCATATGATGTGCACACGAGGAATACATAAGGCATCGTAATGAATATTATATGTTATCATGAAACATAGAAATGTGATGCGATATCGCGTTTTAGAAAGCATTAGAACTCTATTGCTACTATACGTAGACATCTGCAAACGCTATTTCCTAGCAAGGATGTGTCGCATTTACATTCTTTTGAGGTGAATACGAGGTATACATAACACTCCACAATACATATTATATCTTATCGCGAAACATAGAAATGAGGAGCGATTTCGCGTCTTAAGAAGCATTAGAACTCTATTGCATCGGTACGTAGACATCTGCAAACGCTATTTCCTAGGATGGAAGTATCGTATTTACATTCATTTGAAGTGTATGCGAGATATACATAACACTGCACAATGAATATTATATCTTATCATGAAACATAGAAATGAGATGCGATATCGCGTTTGAAGAAGCATTAGAGCACTATTGCCTCGATACGTAGACATTTGCAAACGCTATTTCCTAGCAAGGAAGTGTCGCAATTACAATCATTTGAAGAGAGTACGAGGTATAAGTGACACTTCGCAATGAATAATAGATCTTATCATGAAACATAGAAATGAGATGCGATATCGTGCTTTAAGAAGCATTAGATCTCTATTGCTTCGATACGTAGACATCTGCAAACGCTACTTCCTAGCAAGGAAGTGTCGCATTTACATTCATTTGAAGTGAATACGAGGTATACATGACACTTCGGAATGGATATTATATCTTATCATGAAACCTAGAAAAGAGATGCGATATCGCGTTTTAAGAAGCATTAGAGCACTATTGCCTCGATACGTAGACATCTGCAAACGCTATTTCCTCTCAAGCAAGTGTGGCATTTACATTCATTTGAAGTGAATACGAGGTATAAGAGACACTTCGCAATGAATAATAGATCGCATCATGAAGCATAGAAATTAGATACGATATCGTGTTTTAAGACGCATTTGAGCTCTATTGCGTCGATACATAGACATCTGCAAACGCTGTTTCCTAGCAAGAAAGTGTCGCATTTACATTCATTTGAAGTGTATGGGAGGTATAAGTGACAATTCGCAATGAATAATAGATCTTATCATGAAACATAGAAATGAGATGCGATATCGCGTTTTAAGAAGCATTAGAGCACTATTGCCTCGATATGTAGACATCTGCAAACGCTATTTCCTAGCATGGAAGTGACGCATTTACAATGATTTGAAGAGAGTACGAGGTATAAGTGACACTTCGCAATGAATAATAGATCATATCATGAAACATAGAAATGAGATGCGATAACGTGTTTTAAGAAGCATTAGATCTCTATTGCTTCGATACGTAGACATCTGCAAACGCTATTTCTTAGCAAGGAAGTGTCGCATTTACATTCATTTGAAGTGAATACGAGGTATACATGACAATTCGGAATGGATATTATATCTTATCATGAAACATAGTAATGAGATGCGATATCGTGTTTTAAGAAGCATTAGATCTCCATTGCTTCGATACGTAGACATATGCAAACGCTATTTCCTAGCAAGGATGCGTCGCATTTACATTCATTTGAAGTGAATACGAGGTATACATGACACTTCGGAATGGATATTATATCTTATCATGAAACATAGAAATGAGATGCGATATCGCGTTTGAAGAAGCATTAGAGCACTATTGCCTCGATACGTAGACATCTGCAAACGCTATTTCCTAGCAAGGAAGTGACGCATTTACAAACATTTGAAGAGAGTACGAGGTATAAGTGACACTTCGTAATGAATAGTAGATCTTATCATGAAACATAGAAATGAGATGCGATATCGTGTTTTAAGAAGCATTAGATCTCTTTTGCTTCGATACGTAGACATCTGCAAACGCTACTTCCTAGCAAGGAAGTGTCGCAATTGCATTCATTTGAAGTGTATACGAGGTATACATGACACTTCGGAATGGATATTATATCTTATCATGAAACATAGAAATGAGATGCGATATCGCGTTTGAAGAAGCATTGGAGCACCATTGCCTCGATACGTAGACATTTGCAAACGCTATTTCCTAGCAAGGAAGTGTCGCAATTACAATCATTTGAAGAGAGTACGAGGTATAAGTGACACTTCGCAATGAATAATAGATCTTATCATGAAACATAGAAATGAGATGCGATATCGTGTTTTAAGAAGCTTTAGAACTCTATTGCTTCGATACGTAGACATTTGCAAACGTTATTACCTAGCAAGGAAGTGTCGCATTTACATTATTTTGAAGTGAATACGAGGTATACATGACACTTCGGAATGGATATTATATCTTATCATGAAACATAGAAATGAGATGCGATATCGCGTTTTAAGAAGCATTAGAACTCTATTGCTTCGATAAATAGACATCTGGAAACGCTATTTCCTAGGAAGAATGTGTGGCATTTACATTGATTTGATGTGTAAACGAGGTATACATAACACATCGCAATCAATATTATATCTTATCATCAAACATAGAAATGGGATGCGATATCGCTATTTAAGAAACACCAAAAGCACTCTATTGCTTCGATACGTAAACATCTGGAGACGCTATTTCCTTGAAAGGAATTGGCGCATTTACATTTATTTGAAGTGTAGACGAGGAATACATAACACATCGCAATGAATATTATATCTTATCATGAAACATAGAAGTGAGATGCGATATCGCGTTTTAAGAAGCATTAGAACTCTATTGCTACGATACGTAGACATCTGCAAACAATATTTCCTAGCAAGAAAGTGTCGCATTTACATTCTTTTGAAGTGAATGCGAGGTATACATAACACTCCACAATGAATATTATATCTTATCACGAAACATAGAAATGAAATGCGACATATCGTTCTAAGTAGCATTAAAACTCTATTGCTACGATACGTTGACATCTGCAAACGCCACTTCCTGGCATGGAAGTTTCGCATTTACATTCTTTTGAAGTGAATACGAGATATACATGACACTTCGCAATGGATACTATATGTTATCATGAAACATAGAAGTGAGATGCGATATCGCGTTTTAGGAAGCATTAGAACTCTATTGCTACGATGCGTAGACATCTGCAATTGATATTTCCTAGCAAGGAAGTGTCGCATTTACATCCTTTTGAAGTGATTACGAGGTATACGTAACACTCCACAATGAATATTATATCTTATCAGGAAACATAGAAATGAAATGCGACATCTCGCTTTAAGTAGCATTAGAACTCTATTGCAACGATACGTAGACATCTGCTAACGCAATTTCCTAGCATGGAAATGTCGCTCTTACATTCCATTAAAGTCAATACGAGGTATACATAACATTACACAATGAATATTATATCTTATTACGAAACATAGAAATGAAATACGACATCTCGTTTTAAGAAGCATTAGTACTCTATTGCTGTGATACGTAGACATCTGCAAACAATATTTCCTAGCATGTGAGTGTCGCATTTACATTCTTTTGTACTGAGTACGAGGTATACATGACACTTCGCAATGAATATTAAATCTTATCATGATACATAGAAGTGAGATGCGATATCGCGTTTTAAGAAGCATTAGAACTCTATTGCTACGATACGTAGTCATCTGCAAACAATATTTCCTAGCAAGGAAGTGTCGCATATACATTCTTTTCAAGTGAATACGAGGTATACATAACACTCCACAATGAATATTATATCTTATCACGAAACATAGAAATGAAATGCGACATCTCGTTTTAAGAAGCATTAGAACTCTGTTGCTACGATACGTAGACATCTGCAAACGCTATTTCCTAGCATGGAAGTGTCGCATTTACATTCACTTGAAGTGAATACGAGGTATACATAACATTACACAATGAATATTATATCTTATCACGAAACATAGAAATGAAATACGACTTCTCATTTTAAGAAGCATTAGAACTCTATTGCTACGATACGTAGACATCTGCAAACGCTATTTCCTAGGATGGAAGTAGCGCATTTACATTCTTTTGGAGTGAACACGAGGAATACATGACACTTCACAATGAGTATTATATCTTATCATGAAACATAGAAGTGAGATGCGATATCGCGATATAAGGAGCACTAGAACTCTATTGCTACGATGCGTAGACATCTGCAATAGTTATTTCCTAGCAAGGAAGTGTCGCATTTACATTCTTTTGGAGTGAATACGAGGTATACGTAACACTCCACAATGAATATTATATCTTATCACGAAACATAGAAATGAAATGCGACATCTCGTTTTAAGTAGCATTAGAACTCTATTGCAACGATACGTAGACATCTGCAAACGCAATTTCCTAGCATGGAAATGTCGCACTTACATTCCATTAAAGTGAATACGAGGTATTCATAACATTACACAATGAATATTATATCTTATTACGAAACGTAGAAATGAAATACGACATCTCGTTTTAAGAAGCATTAGTACTCTATTGCTGTGATACGTAGACATCTGCAAACAATATTTCCTAGCATGTGAGTGTCGCATTTACATTCTTTTGTACTGAGTACGAGGTATACATGACACTTCGCAATGAATATTAAATCTTATCATGAAACATAGAAGTGAGATGCGATATCGCGTTTTAGGAAGCATTAGAACCCTATTGCTACGATACGTAGACATCTGGAAACGCTATTCCCTAGCATGGAAGTGTCGTATTTACATTCTTTTGAAGTGAATACGAGATATACATGACACATCGCAATGGATACTATATCTTATCATGAAACATAGAAGTGAGATGCGATATCGCGTTTTAGGAAGCATTAGAACTCTATTGCTACGATATGTAAACATCTGCAAACGCTACTTCCTAGCATGGAAGTGTCGCATTTACATTCTTTTGAAGTGAATACGAGATATACATGACACCTCGCAATGAATATTATATCTTATCATGAAACATAGGAATGAGGTGCTATATCCCGTTCTGAGAAGCATTAGAACTCTATTGCTAATATACGTAGACATCTGCATACAATATCTCCTAGCAAGGAAATGTCGCACTTACATTCTATTGAAGTGAATACAAGGTATTCATAACATTACACAATGAATGTTATATCTTATTAAGAAACATAGAAATGAAATACGACATCTCGTTTTAAGAAGCATTAGTACTCTATTGCTAATATACGTAGACATCTGCAAACAATATTTCCTAGCAAGGAAAGGTCGTACTTACATTCCATTAAAGTGAGTACGAGGTATACATAACATTACACATTGAATATTATATCTTATCACGAAACATAGAAATGAAATACGACATCTTGTTTTAAGAAGCATCAGTACTCTATTGCTGTGATACGTAGACATCTGCAAACAATATTTCCTAGCATGTGAGTGTCGCATTTACATTCTATTGAAGTGAGTACGAGGTATACATGACACTTCGCAATGAATATTATATCTTATCATAAAACATAGAAGTGAGATGCGATATCGCGTTTTAGGTAGCATTAGAACTCTATTGCTACGATACGTAGACACCTGCAAACGCTATTTCCTAGCATGGAAGTGTCGCATTTACATTCTTTTGGGTTGAATACGAGGTATACATGACACTTCGCAATGAGTATTTTATCTTATAATGAAACATAGGAATGAGATGCGATATCGCGTTTTGAGAAGCGTTAGAACTCTATTGCTAATATACGTAGACATCTGCAAACGCTACTTCCTAGCATGGAAGTGTCGAATTTACATTCTTTTGTAGTGAATACGAGGTATGCATGACACTTCGCAATGAATATTATATCTGATTACGAAGCATAGAAATGAAATGCGACATCTCGTTTTAAGAAGAATTAGAACTTTATTGCTACGATACGTAGACATCTGCAAACGCTATTTCCTAGCATGGATGTGTCGCATTTACATTCTTGTGATGTGAGTACGAGGTATACATGACACTTCGCAATGAATATTATATCTTATCATGAAACATAGAAGTGAGATGCGATATCGCGTTTTAAGAAGCATTAGAACTCTATCGCTACGATACGTAGACATCTGCAAACGCTATTTCCTGGCATGGAAGTGTCGCATTTACATTCTTTTGGAGTGAATACGAGGTATACATGACACTTCGCAATGAGTATTATATCTTATCATGAATCATAGAAGTGAGATGCGATATCGCGTTTTAAGAAGCACTACAACTCTATTGCTACGATACGTAGACATCTGCAAACGCTATTTCCTAGAATGGAAGTGTCGCATTTACATTCTTGTGAAGTGAAATCGAGGTATATATAACACTCCACAATGAATATTAAGTCTTATCATGAAACATAGAAATGAGATGCGATATCGCGATTTAAGAAGCATTAGTACCCTATTGCTTTGATACGTAGACATCTGCAAACGCTATTTCCAAGGAAGGATGTGTCGCATTTACGTTCATATGATGTGCACACGAGGAATACATAAGGCTTCGCAATGAATATTATATGTTATCATGAAACATAGAAATGTGATGCGATATCGCGTTTTAGAAAGCATTAGAACTCTATTGCTACGATACGTAGACATCTGCAAACGTTATTTCCTAGCAAGGAAGTGTCGCATTTACATACTTTTGAAGTGAATACGAGATATACATGACACTTCGCAATGAGTATTATATCTTATCATGAAACATAGAAGTGAAATGCGATATCTCGTTTTGAGAAGCACTATAACTCTATTGCTACGATACGTAGACTTCTGCAAACGCTATTTCCTAGAATGGAAGTGTCGCATTTACATTCTTGTGAAGTGAAATCGTGGTATACATGACACTTCGCAATGAATATTATATCTTATCATGAAACATAGAAGTGAGATGCGATATGGCGTTTTATGAAGCATTAGAACTCTATTGCTACGATACGTAGACATCTGCAAACGCTATTTCCAAGGAAGGATGTGTCGCATTTACATTCATATGATGTGCACACGAGGAATACATAAGGCATCGTAATGAATATTATATGTTATCATGAAACATAGAAATGTGATGCGATATCGCGTTTTAGAAAGCATTAGAACTCTATTGCTACTATACGTAGACATCTGCAAACGCTATTTCCTAGCAAGGATGTGTCGCATTTACATTCTTTTGAGGTGAATACGAGGTATACATAACACTCCACAATACATATTATATCTTATCGCGAAACATAGAAATGAGGAGCGATTTCGCGTCTTAAGAAGCATTAGAACTCTATTGCATCGGTACGTAGACATCTGCAAACGCTATTTCCTAGGATGGAAGTATCGTATTTACATTCATTTGAAGTGTATGCGAGATATACATAACACTGCACAATGAATATTATATCTTATCATGAAACATAGAAATGAGATGCGATATCGCGTTTTAAGAAACATTAGAACTCTGTTGCTTCCATACGTAGACATCTGGAAACGTAATTTCCTAGAAAGGAAGTGTCGCATTTACATTCTCTTGAGAGGAATACGATGTATACATGACACTTCGCAATGAATATTATATCTTATGATGAAACATAGAAATGAGATGCGATATGGCGATTCAAGAAGCATTAGAACTCTATTTCTTCGATACGTAGATATCTGCAAACCTTATTTCCTAGCAAGGAAGTGTCGCATTTACATTCTTTTGAAGTGAATTCGAGGTGTCACGTCCGGCGAAACTATTTTCCGTTGCTCTGGAGGCTTTGCGACACGGGCCTATTTTTCGGTAATTCGGTCCGCGGGAACGCGTTAAGACCGGGTCCGACAATTTCGGCTGACGCGACACTAGCGAAAACACTCGCGATAGTAAGGGAATGACCCTACCTTTCGATGACTTCTCTCTCGATTTGTACGTAGAAACGGCGTGGAGGATTGTTCGCTGGGATCGTAGCGGATTTCGTTCTGTTGGCTGCTACGGAAATCTCGATCAGTCGCCAGCGAAGACAAGGACGGCGGTCGGAATTCAGCGATGATGCTGAATGTGGCAGAATCGGCGTGATGCGTCGTGGTGTCTGGATCGGAAGCGTCGACGGTCGCTTCGAAAAGCGGCGTCTGGACTGGTGCGAAGGCAGGTCGCTGGTATACGAGGACTCTCGGAACACCCTACAAATATTCACGCACAAGTGATCGTATGAAATGCTTCCTACTCGCACGTCGTGTTCTTCGCAAACCGGAAGCACGATTCATTAACCAGGTTTTTCTGTACTTTCGACTAAGATCTGAAGGATAAGCGGCGGTCTCATCGTCACAAAGCCGATTTCTATACACCTTCAATTTGATGAAGAGCAACCCCTGTTGTATGGAAGAACCCGTGGAAGAATTCGTAGTTAAATGTAATGTTAAAAGTAGAACTAGTATTGTTAACACTTGATAAAATTAATGGATGTGGAAATAGTAGACTTGGTAAAAGAACTTGTACTTGGATATAGTAAAAGTAAAAATAAAATATATTCTAGGTTTAAAGTATACAAGAACTGGAGCTCCTCGGTTCGCGGGGCGCTACGGTCGCGGAGGCTCGCGGTAGGGAGATCGCGGTCCCGCGAATGGGGGATTCGCATCTCGGGGCGGAGAACGCGCGGTCCAGCGAGTGGGGACTCGCGGCTCGTGATGGGGCTAGCGGCGCATGCCGCTGGCCGGACGCATCTTACTTAGTGTAACTTAGATCTAGGAATTCTTATATATGCGTCATGATATGGTATGTATGTGCTAGCTTAGAAGTAATATATAGGTTCTAGCAGATCCTGTTCCCGGAATTGGAAAAGACCCCATTCAGGTGATGGGCTGCGGCTACGTCTTCCTGCAGGACGGAATCCTCGGTGCGAGGGAGATAGGGCTGCCTGTCCTTGGTGCGGGCGAGACAGGTATACTCGGTGGTGCGAGTGAGACACTGGTGCCCGGTACGAGCGAGACAGGTATACTCGGCGGTGCGAGTGAGGCAGCGGAACTCGGTGTGAGTGAGCGCGTGCAGGTATGCGCGCGCGAACTCTTCCAGTTGCTGGTTCTGCAGGCGAGTTTGGCTGGTTGCATGCGTCCAGGGGTTGATGCTGGGGGGTGCGAGGAGGTTCCTTTCTAGGAAATTACGTTCCCAGATATATCTGTATCGAAGGTATAGAGTACTAATGCCCCTTAAAACGCCATATCGCATCTCATTTCTATGTTTCGTGATAAGATATAATATTCATTGTTGAGTGTTATCTATACCTCGCATTCACTTCAAATGAATGTAAATGCGACACTTCCTTGCTAGGAAACAGCGTCTGTAGATGTATCGTCTATGTATCATAGAAATAGAGTTCTAAAGCTTCTTAAAACGCAATATCGTATCTCATTTCTATGATTCATGATAAGATATAATATTCATTGCGAAGTGTTATGTATTCCTCGCCTACACTTGAAATGTATGTAAATGCCACACTTCCTTTCTAGGAAATAGCGTTTACAGATGTCTACGTATCGAAGCAATAGAATTCCAATGCTTCTTAAATCGTCATATCGCATCTCATTTCTATGTTTCATGATAAGATATAATATTCATTGCGAAGTGTCATGTATGCCTCGTATTCCTTTCAAAAGAATGTAAATGCGACACTTCCTTGTTAGGGATAGCGTTTGCAGATGTCTACGTATCGAAGCAATAGAGTTCTAATGCTTCTTAGATAGTCATATCGCATCTCATATCTAAGTTTCCTGATAAGATATAATATTCACTGCGAAGTGTCATGTATACCTCGTAGTCACTTCAAAAGAATGTAAACGCGACACTTCCTTGCCAGGAAATGGCGTTTGCAGATGTCTACGTATCGCAGCAATTGAGATCTAATGCTACTCGAAACGCGATGTCGCATCACAATTCTATGTTTCGTGATAATATGTAATACTCATTGTGGAGTGTTATGTATACCTCGCATACACTTCAACTGAATGTACATGTGACACTTCCTTGCTAGGAAATAGCGTTTGCAGAAGTCTACGTATCTTAGCAAAAGAGATCTAATGATTCTTAAAACGCGATATCGCATCTCATTTCTATGTTTCATGATTAGATATAATATTCATTGCGAAGAGTCATGTATACCTCGCATACACTTCAACTGAATGTAAATGCGACAGTTCCTTGCCAGGAAATAGCGTTTGCAGATGTCTACGTATCGCAGCCTTAGTGTTATAATGCTTCTCAAAACGCGATATAGCATTTCATTTCTACGTTTCATGATAAGATATAATATTAATTGCGAAGTGTCATGTGTACCTCGTACTCACTTCAAAAGAATGTAAATGCGACACTTCCTTGCTGGGAAATAGCGTTTGCAGATGTCTATGTATCACAGCAATAGAGTTCTAATGCTTCTTAAAGCGCGATATCGCATCTCAATTCTATGTTTCATGATAAGATACAATATTCATTGCGAGGAGTCACTCATTCCTCGTGTGCACTTCAAATGAATGCAAATGCGACACTTCCTTGCTAGGAAATTACGCTTCCAGATGTCTACGTATCGAAGCAATAGAGTTCCAATGCTTCTTAAAGCGCGATATCGCATCTCAATTCTATGTTTCATGATAAGATACAATATTCATTGCGAGGAGTCACTCATTCCTCGTGTGCACTTCAAATGAATGCAAATGCGACACTTCCTTGCAAGGGAATTGCGTTCTTAGATGTCTACTTTTCGAAGCAATAGAGTTCTATTGCTTCATTCAACACGATGTCGCAAGTCATTTCATTGATTCATGGTAAATTGCAATGTTCTATGCAATATGTTACATTTGTCTGCATCTAGACCTTAGAAGGATGTGAATCCTATACTTACTTGCAACAGAATATCGTTTCCAGAACTCTACGTGACCAAGCAAGACATTTCTAATACTTCATGCAGCGCAATGACGCATCTCATTTACACGTTTCAAAGCAAAGAATCTGTAATCATATATCCATAACAGTATGCTTAACTGTTAGAGGTCTTCAATAGAATGTGAACTATATAATTCCATATAACGGCATGGCGCTCCGCAGTTTCTGTCTGTTAAAGCAATCGAGCTAGAATTCTCCATGCAATGCGCTGGCGCATCCCATTTCATCGTTTCAAAGTAAGAATGCTGTAATCTCTTATGCATAGCTCTATGCTTATCTGCTTTAAAACTTCATAAGAATGTAAATTCCACAGCTCCATGCAACAGGATTGCCCTTCGTAGTGTCTACATGTCGAGAGAATAGAGTACTAATGCTTCATACCATGCCATGACTCATCTCATTTCAACGTTTCGAATTAAGTAATCTTTAATCTTCTATGAAAAGCATTATAATTATCTGCTTCTACTCTACAAAAGAATGAGAATTCTATAGATCCAAGCAACAGGAGGGCAGGCCCTCCACCATCCTACTGCCTGCCCTGATGCGGGCAAAGGATTCCCAGGGCCACTCAAACCGCGACCAACATCTATCTTATACTCTAACCGATTCATCGTTATGCGTTTTCCATTAAGCTTGCCGGGATCAGTGATATTGATTCGCTCAATCTAAATTATTATTTTCTCTTTAAGTTTCTCGATTTTTTTAGTTTCTCTCACGATATCGTCTATTTCGTTGTACCTTACCCTTACAGTATGGTATATAATCTGTTGTTTGATATTTCTAGGATTTCCTCTTAATAAATGCAATGCTTCCACATATTTTCTTTCTCTTTCTCTTTAGTTACATTGTTGTTATTTTATGCTTTTCACCCTCCACATTCCCTCTCTACACCATCTCGGAACAGGCGTTATACGATTACTGCAGGATGACGCCCCGGTCTCGTTATACCGAGATCGAGTGTTCTCTCTTGCATCCGTTGGTTTATGTATGTTATATATTGGAGAATATTTCCTCTTATCCTTTGTATTTTTCGAATGAAATTACATTGACAGAAGTACGAGTTAGTTCTGCACGCCTATTTGAAACAACATTAAATCACCTTGTTAAACAATAATATATTAAATGTGACTTGGACTTTTAAATTTGAATTTATAAACATCTAACAGGTAAATATGTTTTTCTTACTATTCATATCGTTATACATTCAGTGATATATTGTGTGCTGTGATTTGATATATTAACTGCTTGATTATATTTTGCAATGAACTTTGCGTACCAAACATTGTTTTTACTCCTGATGGGAGTGGATAGTTCTTCGTTTTATATTCTTATATCGCATTCATTATAAAAGTATATGATATCCTTCTTATGCAGTCATGTATAATTATGTACTGTGACGGTTTTTCCCGTTTCAATCCTCAAGAAAAGGGTATATAGAACCAATAATAACGGGGTATCCAGAAGTTTAATCCGGGGTTATATCGGGGTACAGAATATCCGCGTGATTCGGCAACGCGAAGTACAGAACAATAAATTTCCTATCCAGCGAGTATTTCGAAGCTGCGAGGCTGGGACTTTTTGGGCGCCAGCTACTCAAAAAGTAGCAAAAACTAGTAAACCACGCAACCCGGGGAAACCCGGTTCAAGATAACCCTCGAAATTTCGAAATACTCTTTCGCTCGACTGCTTCTAGCCGAGTGCGCAAATTAGGGTCGCGGGATACTGAACTCACGGCTTCTTTCTAGATTGCCTCGACGCGGTATTACAAAAGGGTATACGACACGCCGCGAATGACTGTGCATCACCACCCGTTATACAATACAAATTACAATACGCGATATCACAATTGCGGCAGGGAACAAATGGGACGCTTTAGCGTATAAGGACTCACGTTCTTGTTTCCAACAAGTATGGATCTCGTTCAGTCCGTCTACCCCCCTCTCTCTCTCTCTCTCTCTCTCTCTCTCTCTCTCTCTCTCTCTCTCCTCCGAATCGCTCCGTATAATCTCTTGCTCGGTTGCTCGCTAAGTAGTCGCTATGTCGTTCAGAAGAATAAGAGGCTGTCTTCGTGCTGGCTAGCTCATTATATAGGTTTGCTGGGGGTCTTCGGATCCCCTTAGATCCTCCTTAGGGCTCCTTGATGGGGTAGGGCCATACGCTTCGGTATTGTCCGGGGCATCGATCGGTGGATTTCGGCGATCTTCCCTGATCGCCCCCTCTGGTGTGTCTAGAGGGGGTCCTCTGGATTATTTGAACTGCGGCGCGTGTCGCGCGCCGCGCTTTCCACGGCTCACCTGCAATTCCGCTGTGCATCTTGAGTTTTCCTCTCCATGGGCTCAAGGGTGTGGTAGAGGTCCATCCTGTTTGTCTCCATGGACTATGGCAGCGGTCTTATCGTTGCAGAGCTCTGGATCGTATCCTTCGGGCTTCAGGGTCTCTTCTTGCTCACTTCCCGACTCCTCCACCGTCGAGACCGTCACGCTACCTCGGCGCACAGCCCTTCCGCGAACCTGCGGTCTTATTATCCGCCGAAGAGGCGTCTTATAGGTCGCTTCTTCCACCAGCTCGCCAGTCTTATCCGTCGAACGGAGAGAGAGAAACGAACGGGGGGGGGGGAGGTTCTACCATCGTGTATTTCACGCTCCTCGCAAATACAGCTATCGCAATTGTCCGTGTCGCGCTTCTCGCATGGGTGGTGATCTGCGAGCTAGTCTAACCGAAGCAGGGGGAGGGGGGTGAGCGAGCCTTGTGACGTCACCACGTCACAGTACATACAAATTTGCGATTAAGTAGCTATGTGTTCAAATTCAATTCGGAATAATGCACTAAAAAGCATCCCAGATAACATACGGCAAGATGGTAGCGACACCACGCCGGCACTATATTGCCACTTCCGAGGAGTGTCAACTGATTCGTAGTCATCTGTGACCGGATTCGTTAACTAAAATGCCGGAACGTGTTACCAGCGCATTCTAGACAAGCGAATCGCGCAGCACCAGCACGATGGTGACACGCGTATCATCGCTCCATTCATGAATCTCCTCAGCAATGACGCAGGATCACATTTGGCAATGGGGAACCTATGCTTTCATACAAATTAGAACCGTTAGATGTCAGTAGATGTTCAGCATATGAGTATTGATAGACATTTTGATGGTCGTTTTCCTATATTTATAGTTATTGAGCGAGTCGTATATATTTCTTTCAATCCATCATAGACTAAAAATAATATTTATCAAAAAAATATTACTTATAAAATAAAAATTCATGCTGTTGCGTCCCTAGCTTCGCCTTGTGTAATTTTTGAAATAACATGCTGTCATCGTATTTAATGTAACCCTCAATTGCATGAATTTGCAACAATAAATTGAAGAAAATATGTATAAAATAAGTGTGTATATTTTTATGACTAAGTAATTATCGACTTTATGGAAAAAATCGTCCTATCGAGCTAGTTTATAGAAAATAATAAAATCGAGTTCTTATATCTTTGTTATGTGCCGGTGTATCTATTTTGGAATCAAAATAAATAAATTGCACAGTTTAGTCATTTTTCATATTTGCTTATAATTTTTATGGAAACAGCTTCCCCATTAGTAAATGTCAGCCTACGCCACAACCACGCGTGTAGCTATGGTGAGCTGATAGTGTCATTGTCACGGCCGTGTAGCCCGTGTGCTATATCTCGGTGCTTTAATAGTGCCGTGATACGAATGCCGCCCCAGTACTAACAGTATGCCATTTCGAAAGCTGAGTAGGAGCACTTTGTTAGCACAGTTCTGTCACGGAATTCGTTCCATCCGTTGTCATTGGCGTGCCAATCGCTGGCTGTTTGGGATATTGTAGTGCATGAGGCAGACTTGTTCCTTATCATCGTCAAGGAGATGGATTTTCACTCCCCCCTTTTTGAATTCTTTAAATTATTGTTTGGAATTTTTGCCGCTTCTGTATCTCTATGACCGCATTGTGGATTCAACTTATGTACGATCTTTTTGGTCTTCATCTTTTATTACATGTAATATTATATATGTGATGCACGTTTGTTATGTAATGCTCCGATTTGTAAGCCTCAGATACTTTTATTCTTTGGTAAAGCAACTTATTCGATTAATATATATTTATTAGACATAGATATAAACAATTAGAAAAATGTTATTAAAACGCTATTAAATATGTTGTTGCAATTATATATTTAAGGTCTGAAGATGTAGATGCAATTAATGTCCGATATTTTACGTGATCCAATCGACGTATCAAGTGAGGCTATGAAATTTAAAAATCTTTTACTATTCTTCGACCGCTTTACATGTTACATGAATGATAAGTTCTGCAAGACAAGAAGCCTAAATTAGTGAGATATCTAGGAACATAAGTAATTTGTAAGTAACACATCTTTTCTCTTCGAAATATTTGCCTTTGCACAGAATAGAACGTATAGATATAATTGCCTGTTTTTTACCCATTTCGGTCCAATTCTATTATAGCCTTTGAGCAGAAGTAATATTGATTATACTTGATTTTTGCAATACTTCTTTAATTAACAGATTTTATTAACCTAGAATCATCATTTGACGGATGTATCAATCTACTTTGTAGCTCCATCAGTTTCTTTTTCTGCTCGCTACTTTCTATTTTCAGTTCCGTATACTTATCCTTTATCACCATCATATATGTTGCGTAAAATTACAATAACTTTTTGTCTTCAAATTTTGCGGATATTTCAATTAAATTTCCTTTGATTAAATAAACGGAAATTAAAAAACAGTGGCACGTACCATTTCTTGGAAACGTTGTATCGTAATTTGCATTTGACTGTTTTGAAAGGCACGCACTTTACTTAACGTTTGCAATGATTCGGTTAGCGAAGTAAAGAAATATTCTACTTTCGAAATTGTTGGCTCTTGTAATTCTAAGGCAAATATATTCATCTGTCGACATCGTTTCATAGAAGTTTTTGTTAATATAAAATTGCATAGTACAAAGGGGCCATCCGATGATGAAAATAGTTTTTTTGTAAGTGGAGTTATATTGGACATATGAAGGTTACCTTCATTTTTTAAAATGAATTGGTATGTCTATTCTTCCGTAATACAATAGAGCATTTTAAAGCAAGTTTAACGATCTGTAACGTGAAGGCATTGAAGGTTACAAAAAGTAAAGAAAAGCGATAATACTCACGGTTTTGATAGGAAGTGAAACATACGTATTGTAAACAGTGGTGGAAGGCGTAACATTTACCGTTTACTTCACTGTGAATAAACACTTTTCGAAGGGCATTTCAATAGTTTGCAGCATAAATTAAACATGATAAGATTAGTATTGAAAAATCGGTTCGAATACGTTTGGTTAGGCTGTTCTTTGTGTCGTTCATTTTATAAGTACTGAGCTGCGGATTCCTGAGGACAGCTCACAAAATTGTTGAACTATGGAAGATTATCATTGTGAATTTGAATCAAAAGGTAATCAAATTCCATTAGATTGTAAACAGATCTCAATGTTTCATTTTAGATAGAAAGATTAAATACTCTTGACAAAACTACAAGAATGGATACATACTTTTCTGTTATTATTATTTCATAAAGAATTATAATTGCAATTATATAGTTCATTACGATAAAAAATATTTCTCAGAAAATTCTAAATATTAAATTAAAGAATCAAGTAAAACATTTTTAATAATTACGAATATGAAAAATACTTGAACATTCCAATAGAAAGATGTCTAAACAGGAGTTAGAAAAGTCAAACATTCAATTTCAATTCCAGAATTCATCTATAAGAGGTAAAATGTTTTGAAAGCTTTAATTACAGCCTCTAATGCAAACAGTTGGGCAGTATTTCAATTTTTAAGAAAATTGATGAAAGTCAACCATTTTGAAGTGGTCAGAATCTTTTTCGTTTGAGCAATAAGTGAATAACAAATAACTACATAAATTCCAGGCTTAAAAACTTATGGATTATATCCTATGCAGACTCGTTTATGAGCGAGTTACTAAATAATAATCCACACTAAGTAATCATTTTAAAACTTAAACGATTACATCTCGCGAACTTCCAAAGATATCAGAAGTGTGAAAAGTATGTGGTTTATCAAAAACTCTTCTAAAAGAACGGACGAAGCCAATAGAAATCTTTGTTGAAGTAAGCAAGTTCTAAAGTTCTAAGCAACGCGATGGCCCTTATCTGCCTATGTTTCATAGCAAGTAAGTTCTGAATTTCTATGAAATCCAATGGAATTCCTCACTACTAACGTTTCAAAGTAAGATCTCAAATTCTCAGTTCTACGTTTAAAACTATGTGTGTTCTATATATCTATGTAAAGTGATGGTTCCTATTAGTTGTGACGGAAACCTATATATAGTAAGTCAGGGAAGCTCGAAGGGGTTAATTATCCAAATGCTTTAAGGTGTAAAACGTACTTCAATCTAAAGCGATCTATCGTTCCAAGGTATCCGCTCACGTACACCTTTTCTTGAGCGCCAGCTGCTCAGAAAGTAGCAAAGGGGTAGACTACACGACCCCGGGAACCCTGGGGCGGAACAACCCTTGAAACATCGAAATGCTCCTCCTCTCGACTATGACTAGCCAAGTACACACACTCAGATCGCGAGATACTGAAGTCACGGCATGTTTATTTATGGTCTCGACGTGGGTTTAACTAACAAGGGTTACGGGAAACTATGCAACACGCCGCGAATTACCGGGTATCATAACTCGCTTCACGATATAAGATACAATATACAATATGCGACACAAGAAATGGGACGCTTTAGCGAATAAGCTCTCAAGTTCTCTTCTTCAGGTTCCTTAAATTCGCTGGTGGTCCTCGGGTCTCCTGGATCCTCCTCGGGGCTCCTTGGTGGAGTGGGCTGTAGGCTTCGGTATTGTTCGGGTCCATCGATCAGTGGACTTCGGTGATTTCCTCTTCTCGCCTTCTTGGATGTCCCTGAGGGGATCCTCCTGATCATTTAAATTGCGTAGCGCCTCGCGCGCCGCGCTCCCATGGCCCACCTGCAGGGCCGCTGGACTTTTGACTTCCCTTTAGGGGGTTAAGGATGGTTGAGGACCTTCTCACATCCCAGAGCATTATGAGGCACAGCAGCAGATAAGCATAATGCGATGCATAGAGCTTTACAACCTTCTATCTTACTTTGAACTGTTTATATGAAATGCGGTTTATATGATATTGCGGTGCATGAAGCATGACAAATTAAATGCTTCGGCACCTGGACATCTAGAAACGCTATCCCCGGGCAAGAAATTGTAGGGTTTACACTCAATTCATGTGCAGAAGTAGATAAACATAATGCGATGCCATGAATATTACATCTTATGATGAAATATAGAAGTAAGATGCGCAGCCGCGTTTTACGAAGCATTAGAACTCTATTGCTTCTAAACCTTCAGATATAGAAACGATATTCCGTAGCAAGGGAGTGATGCATTTACATTCATTTGAAGTGTAGAGGAAATATACATAACGCGATGCATTGAAATTACATCTTATCATGTGACATAGAACTGAGATGCTATATCGCGTTTTAAGAAGCATTACAACTCCATTGCTTCGATACTTAGACACCTGGAAACGATATTTCCAAGCAAGAAAGTGTGGCATTTACATTCATTTGAACTGTAGGCGAGGTATTCATAGCCCTTCGCAATGAATATTATATCTTTTCCTGAAACATAGGAATGAGGTGCGATATCACGTGTTAAGAAACATTAGAAGTCTATTGCTTCGATACGTAGATATCTGGAATCGCTTTTTGCTAGCAAGGTAGTGTGACGTTACCATTCTTTTGAACGGTAGATGAGGTATACATAACACTTCGCAATGAATATTATATCTAATCATGAAACATAGAAATTAGATGCGATATCGCGTTTTAAGAAGCATTAAAACCGTATTGCTTCCATACGTAGACATCTGGGAACGCTAATTCCTAGCAAGGAAGTATGGCATTTACATTCTTTTGAAGTGTAGACGAGGTATACATAACACATCGCAATGAATATTATATCTTATCAGGAAACATAGAAATGAAATGCGATATTGCGTTTTAAGCAGCATTAGAACCCTATTACTTCGATACGTAGACATCTGGAAACGATATTTCCAAGCAAGAAAGTGTGGCATTTACATTCATTTGAACTGTAGGCGAGGTATTCATAACCCTTCGCATTGAATGTTATATCCTATCATGAATCATAGAAATGTGATGCGATATCGGTTTTTAAAAGAATTAGAACTCTACTGCTTCGATACGTAGACATCTGGAAACGCAATTTAGTAGCAGGGAACTGTGGCATTTACATTCTTTTGAAGTGTAGACGAGGTATACATAACACTTCGCAATGAATATTATATCTTATCATGAAGCATAGAAACGAGATGCGATATCGCGTCTTAAGAAGCATTATAAACCTATTTCTTCGATACGTTGACATCTGCAAACGCTATTCCCTAGCAGGGATGTGTCGCATTTACATACCTTTGAAGTGAATACGAGGTATACGTAACACTCCACATTGAATATTATATCTTATCACGAAACATAGAAATGAAATGCGACATCTCGTTTTAAGAAGAATTAGAACTCTATTGCTACGATACGTAGACATCTGCAAACGCTATTTCCTAGCATGGAAGTGCCGCATTTACATTCTTTTGAAGTGAATACGAACTATACATAACACTCCACAATGAATATTGTATCTTATCACGAAACATAGGAATGAAATGCGACATCTCGTTTTAAGAAGCATTACAACTCTATTGCTACGATACGTAGACATCTGCAAACAATATTTCCTAGCAAGAAAGTGTCGCATTTACATTCTTTTGAAGTGAATGCGAGGTATACATAACACTCTACAATGAATATTATATCTTACCACGAAACATAGATATGAAATGCGACATATCGTTTTAAGAAACATTAGAATTCTATTGCTACGATACGTACACATCTGCAAACGCTATTTCCTAGCATGGAAGTGCCGCATTTGCATTCTTTTGAAGATAATACGAGGTATACATAACACTTCGCAATGAATATGATATCTTATCATGAAACATAGGTGTGAGATGCGATATCGCGTTTTAAGAAGCATTAGTTCTCTCTTGCTACGATACGCAGACATCTGCAAACGCTATTTCCTAGCATGGAAGTGTCGCATTTACATTCTTTTGAAGTGACTACGAGGTATACATAACACTCCACAATGAATATTATATCTTACCTCGAAACATAGATATGAAATGCGACATATCGTTTTAAGAAACATTAGAACTCTATTGCTACGATACGTACACATCTGCAAACGCTATTTCCTAGCATGGAAGTGCCGAATTTACATTCTTTCGAAGATAATACGAGGTATACATAACACTTCGCAATGAATATTATATCTTATCTCGAAACATAGAAGTGAGATGCGACATCGCGATTTAAGAGGCACTAGAACTCTATTCTTACGATACGTAGACATCTGCAAACAATATATTCTAGCAAGGAAGTGTCGCATTTACATTCTTTTGAAGTGAATACGAGGTATACATAACACTCCACAACGAATATTATATCTTATCACGAAACATAGAAATAAAATGCGACATTTCGTTTTAAGATGCATTAGAACTCAATTGCTACGATACGTAGACATCTGCAAACGCCATTTCCTAGCATGGTAGTGTCGCATTTACATTCCATTGAAGTGAATACGAGGTATACATAACATTACACAATGAATATTATATCTTATTACGAAACATAGTAATGAAATACGACTTCTCATTTTAAGAAGCATTAGAACTCTATTGCTACGATTCGCAGACATCTGCAAACGCTATTTCCTAGCATGGAAGTGCCGCATTTACATTCTCTTGAAGTGAATACGAGGTATACATGACACTTCGCAATGAATATTATATCTTATCATGAAACTTAGAAGTGAGATGCGATATCGCGTTCTAAGAAGCATTAGAACTCTATTGCTACGATACGTAAACATCTGCAAATGCTATTACCTAGCATGGAAATGCCGCATTTACATTCTTTTGAAGTTAATACGAGGTATACATGACACTTCGCAATGAATATTGTATCTTATCTTGAAACATAGATGCGAGATGCGATATCGCGATTTAAGAAGCACCAGAACTCTATTGCTACGATGCGTAGACATCTGCAAATGTTATTTCCTAGCAAGGAAGTGTCGCATTTACATTCTTTTGACGTGAATACGAGGTGAACATAACATTCCACAATGAATATTACACCTTATTACGAAATATAGAAATGAAATGCGTCCTCTCATTTTAAGAAGCATTAGAACTCTATTGCTACGATACGTAGACATCTGCAAACCCTATTTCCTAGCATGGAAGTGCTGCATTTACATTCTTTTGAAGATAATAAGGGGTATACATAACACATCGCAATGAATATTATATCTTATCATGAAACATAGGAATGAGGTGCGATATCGCGTTTTAAGAAGCATTAGAACACTATTGCTTCGATACGAAGACATCTGGAAACGCAATTTCCTTGCAATGAAGTGTGGCATTTACATTCTTTCGAAGTGTATACTACATGTACATTACACTTCGCAGTGAATATTAAATCACATCATGTAGCAAAGAAATGATCTGCGATATCGCGTTTTAAGAAGCATTAGAAATCCATTGCTTCGATATGTGGACATCTGAAAACGCTATTTCCTAGCAAAGATTGTGGCATTTACAATCTTTTGAAGTGTAGACGAGGTATACACATCACTTCGCAATGAATATTATATCTTATCATGAAACACAGAAATGTGATGCGATATTGCGTTTTAAGAAGCATTAGAACTCTATTACTTCTATAAATAGACATCTGGAAACGCTATTTCCTAGGAAGAATGTGTGGCATTTACATTAATTTGATGTGTAAACGAGGTATACATAACACATCGCAATCAATATTATATCTTATCATCAAACATAGAAATGGGTTGCGATATCGCTATTTAAGAAACATCAAAAGCACTCTATTGCTTCGATACGTAAACATCTGGAAACGCTATTTCCTTGAAAGGAATTGGCGCATTTACATTTATTTGAAGTGTAGACGAGGAATACATAACACATCGCAATGAATATTATATCTTATCATGAAACATAGGTGTGAGATGCGATATCGCGTTTTAAGAAGCATTAGATCTCTCTTGCTACGATACGTAGACATCTGCAAACAATATTTCCTAGCAAGAAAGTGTCGCATTTACATTCTTTTGCAGTGAATGCGAGGTATACATAACACTCCACAATGAATATTATATCTTATCACGAAACATAGAAATGAAATGCGACATCTCGTTCTAAGTAGCATCAAAACTCTATTGCTACGATACGTTGACATCTGCAAACGCTATTTCTTGGCATGGAAGTTTCGCATTTACATTCTTTTGAAGTGAATACGAGATATACATGACACTTCGCAATGGATACTATATGTTATCATGAAACATAGAAGTGAGATGCGATATCGCGTTTTAGGAAGCATTAGAACTCTATTGCTACGATGCGTAGACATCTGCAAATGTTATTTCCTAGCAAGGAAGTGTCGCATTTACATTCTTTTGAAGTGAATACGAGGTATTCATAACATTCCACAATGAATATTATATCTTATTGCGAAACATAGAAATGAAATACAACTTCTCATTTTAAGAAGCATTAGAACTCTATTGCTACGATACGTAGACATCAGCAAACGCTATTTCCTAGCATGGAAGTAGCGCATTTACATTCTTTTGGAGTGAATACGAGGTATACGTAACACTCTACAATGAATATTATATTTTATCACGAAACATAGGAATGAAATGCGACATCTCGTTTTAAGTAGCATTAAAATCCTATTGCTACGATACGTAGACAACTGCAAACGCTATATCCTAGCATGGAAGTGTCGCGTTTACATTCTTTTGAAGTGAATAGGAGATATACATGACACTTCGCAATGGATACTATATCTTATCATGAAACATAGAAGTGAGATGCGATATCGCGTTTTAGGAAGCATTAGAACTCTATTGTTACGTTACGTAGATATCTGCAAAGGCTATTTCCTTGCATGGAAGTGCCACATTTACATTCTTTTGAAGTGAATACGAGGTATACATGACACTTCGCAATGGATACTATATCTTATCATGAAACATAGAAGTGAGATGCGATATCGCGTTTTAGGAAGCATTAGAACTCTATTGTTACGATACGTCGATATCTGCAAAAGCAATTTCCTAGCATGGAAGTGCCGCATTTACATTCTTTTGAAGTGAATACGAGGTATACATAACATTCCACAATGAATATTATATCTTATTACGAAACATAGAAATGAAATACGACTTCTCATTCTAAGAAGCACTAGAACTCTATTGCTACGATACGTAGACATCTGCAAACGCTATTTCCTAGCATGGAAGTGCCGCATTTACATTCTTTTGAAGATAATACGAGGTATACATAACACTTCGCAATGAATATTATATCTTATCTCGAAACATAGAAATGAAATGCAACATCTCGTTCTAAGTAGCATTAAAACTCTATTGCTACGATACGTAGACATCTGCAAATGCTATTTCCTAGCATGGAAGTGTCGCATTTACATTCTTTTGAAGTGAATACAAGGTATACATAACACTTCGCAATGAATATTATATCTTATCATGAAATATAGAAGTGAGATGCGATATCGCGTTTTAAGAAGCATTAGAATTCTATTCCTACGATACCTAGACATCTGCAAACGCTATTTCCTAGCATGGAAGTGTCGCATTTACATTCTTTTGAAGTGAATACGAGGTGTACATGACACTTCGCAATGAATATTATATCTTATCATGACACATAGAAGTGAGATGCGATATCGCGTTTTAGGAAGCATTAGAACTCTATTGCTACGATATGTAAACATCTGCAAACGCTACTACCTAGCATGGAAGTGTCGCATTTACATTCTTTTGAAGTGAATACGAGATATACATGACACTTCGCAATGAATATTATATCTTATCATGAAACATAGGAATGAGGTGCTATATCCCGTTCTGAGAAGCATTAGAACTCTATTGCTAATATACGTAGACATCTGCATACAATATTTCCTAGCAAGGAAATGTCGCACTTACATTCCATTGAAGTGAATACGAGGTATACATAACATTACTCAATGAATGTTATATCTTATTAAGAAACATAGAAATGAAATACGACATCTCGTTTTAAGAAGCATTAGTACTCTATTGCTAATATACGTAGACATCTGCAAACAATATTTCCTAGCAAGGAAATGTCGCAATTACATTCCATTGAAGTGAATACGAGGTATACATAACATTACGCAATGAATATTACATCTTATTACGAAACATAGAAATGAAATACGACATCTCGTTTTAAGAAGCATTAGTACTCTATTGCTGTGGAACGTACACATCTGCAAACAATATTTCCTAGCATGTGAGTTTCGCATTTACATTCTTTTGAAGTGAATACGAGGTATACATGACACTTCGCAATGAATATTATATCTTTTCATGAAACACAGGAATGAGGTGCTATATCGCGTTTTGAGAAGCATTAGAGCTCTATTGCTACGATACGTAGACATCTGCAAACCATATTTCCTAGCAAGAAAGTGTCCCATTTACATTCTTTTGAAGTGAATACGAGGTATAAATGACATTTCGCAATGAATATTATACCTTTCACGAAACATAGAAATCAGATGCGATATCGTGATATAAGAAGCACTAGAACTCCATTGCTACGATACGTAGACATCAGCAAACAATATTTCCTAGCAAGGAAGTGTCGCACTTACATCCTTTTGGAGTGAATACGAGGTATACATAACACTCCACAATGAATATTACATCTTATTACGAAACATAGAAATGAAATGCGACATCTCGTTTTAATAAGAATTAGTACTCTATCGCTACGATACGTAGACATCTGCAAACGTTATTTCCTAGCACGGAAGTGTGGCACTTACATCGTTTTGAAGTGAATACGAGGTATACATAACACTCCACAATGAATATTATATCTTATCTCGAAACATAGAAATGAAATGCAACATCTCGTTTTAAGTAGCATCAAAACTCTATTGCTACGATACGTAGACATCTGCAAACGCTATTTCCTAGCATGCAAGTTTCGCATTTACATTCTTTTGAAGTGAATACGAGATGTACATGACACTTCGCAATGAATATTTTATCTTATCATGAAACATAGAAATGTGATGCGATATTGCGATTTAAGAAGCATTAGAACTCTAATGGTACGATACGTAGACATATGCAAACGCTATTTCCTAGCAAGGAAGTGTCGCATTTACATTCTTTTGAGGTGAATACGAGATATACATAACACTGCACAATGAATATTATATCTTATCATGAAACATAGAAATGAGATGCGATATGGCGATTTAAGAAGCATTAGAAATCTATTTGTTCGATACGTAGACATCTGCAAACGCTACTTCCTA
The DNA here is from genome assembly GCF_050948175.1 of Xylocopa sonorina. Lineage (NCBI taxonomy): Eukaryota > Metazoa > Arthropoda > Insecta > Hymenoptera > Apidae > Xylocopa > Xylocopa sonorina. The sequence continues at coordinate 685,246 of NW_027490193.1, read as the reverse complement.
GCAAGGATGTGTCGCATTTACATTCTTTTGAAGGGAATACGAGGTATACGTGACACTTCGCAATGACTATTATATCTTATCAGGAAACGTAGATATGAGATGCGATATGACGATTTAAGAAGCATTAGAACTCTATTGCTTCGATACGTAGACATCTGCAAACGCTATTTCCTAGCGAGGAAGTGTCGCATTTACATTCTTTTGAGGTGAATACGAGGTATACATAACACTGCACAATGAATATTATATCTTATCATGAAACATAGAAATGAGATGTGATATGGCGATTTATGAAGCATTAGATGTCTATTGCTTCGATACGTAGACATCTGCAAACGCTATTTCCTAGTGTAACGTCTCATGTACTGCCTTCCATCCCCCAGCGCCTCCCACAGCATCCGGCAGCGACGTACTCACCGTCAGCTGCACCTAAGCACACGGGACGAGCGCCACCACAACCAAACATACACCACGTCCGCCGAGCCAAGGCTGCTGTCAAGGTACGAAGACCTAGGAGTTCGACCGATCGACCGTGTGACATCGTGCAGCATTTCCAAAGCCAGGAAAGATGCAGCATCCAACCAGACGACTGGTCCACTGGGCACAGCAGCGAATCACCTACACCATTATAGCGTTATTCCTATTTCCAAAGTATATATTCGTAAATCGTACTCTAGATCTAAGTACTCGACACATACATTGTACATACGCAGACAACACACACATAGCTTCTAAGATCAACGTAAATATCTATAATTATAAGTTGCGATACGCTCGAGCGGGCGTCCGACGCGCGCGGCTCACGCGTAACGCGAGCCGCGCCCCACACCGACCGGCCGCCCCACTGCGCGGGCCGAGCGGCCACCCCACTCCGGGCTCCAGCGACTCGCGCGCCACGCGACCTAAGGAGGTCGCGGACCCGCGATCGGAGAGTCAGTCTTCTCCGAGCCTCGTTCCAAGCTTTCTTCATTAGACAGCTCTAATGCCTACGGGCTATTATCCACCTTAGTCAGAGGTGTTCGTAATTCTATTCTAAATTCAAGTTCAATTCCAATCATCGAGTCTAGGTCTAATTCCAATTCTAAACAATTAAGTCTAATTTTAACTTAGTCTTAGGGAAAGTACAGTGTAAGCTTGGGATTAACTTAGAATATACTTTGATTTTACCTCCTAACTACTAGTTCAGTTATTGATAATTTCCATTAACTTCATTCTTATCCTGCGAGTCCTTCCACGAGCCAACGCGTGGATATTTTACATTCAATCCAATCGTTAGTCGATCATTGGTAATCAGCTGGTTAGAGCGGACCGCCGCTTAGCTTCGCTGACCCATACGTGAGACTGCGTGCAGATAACGCCGACATTTCACTCTCTGGACCGACAGGCTAGAGCGGACCGCCGCTTACCCGAGTCGTATCTAGTCTGCTGAAATTAGACGCGAATGTGCAGTAATTCGAACCGAAAGGCTCGACGTGCGGGAAGGAAGAACTTCCTACGCCGTCTCGTACGTGAATACGTGGGCACCAAAGCCTTACCGTCGGTCAGTGCATCCGCCACCGTCCTCGTGGCTTCTCAACGTTCCACGCCGACAACATTATCCGATCCAGGGAAGCCGAACATTGCTGAATCCCCGCAACGCTGGGCGCTCATCCCTTTGGCCATTCAGCCTCGCAGTCCTTACGCAGCATCGATACCAGACTACGATCCACGGAAGCAGAGATATCTCAAGAAAGAATATTGATTTGTTCGCTATCAAGACGGCAAAGGTAGGATTTTTCCACATTTACAGCGTTAGCGTGTTCCTAAAAGCGTTCGTTGTCCCACGGAAAGAACCCGGCATTAGTCGCAATTAAGCGAGCCGTTTCCGCGAATTGGCTGCGTGTCGTCTCCGAGTAAAGCGGAAATTTTCCACCCTCGTGACGTGACACAAAATTGGTGACAGCGGTGGGATTGCTTCGCGTTAAGTCGAGAAATTCAGCTTTGAACGTACGCGATCAGCCATGGCGACACGGACGCCTACAAAAACGCGCCTTCAATCGTCTAGAGCCGCCGCCGCAGGTGTAGATGCGGATCGCGATAAAAGAGTAGCCCGAAATATAGAGTTTCAAGACGCGCTTGCCGACACCGTTCCACGAACTGCCGAGACCTGTGAAAGTAATAGACCCCCCGACAATGCAGTGTCTCTAATGCAACAGATAGAACAGATGCGCCGTGAATTTGAGGCCTTGCGTCATTCACAAACAGTTTCAAGGGCCGACACCGTACCATTAGATATTCCACAATTTGACGCGTCGACGCCGCAGGACTCGAATATCGAATCCGGGAATCCACAACACGATGAACTGTCGCTAAAACAAGCCTTGGAGGCCGTTCCTCACTACGATGGGCAAAACATGCCTATTCTGCAATTCACGCGAGCGTGTAAGCGAGCTTACGAGCTGATTCCGGGCGGTTGCGAGCGTACTTTCACCCGTTTAATTAAAAGTAAATTGAAGGGACGCGCGTATTTGGCATTGGAGGACGAACCGTGCCTTTCTATATTAGAGTTAACAGGTATTTTGCGAAGTTCTTTCGGTGCCGTCAGATCCGCGGATCACTACCGCGGAGAGTTAACCAACATTTATATGAAATCAGGAGAGCACATATTAGATTATATTAGCCGCGTAAAGGACCTGCGGACTGCAATCATAGATTGCGAGAGGTTAGATCCATACGCTTCCGGACGCGGTTCATCCAACGTAGACGAACTTACATTACGATGTTTTACAGACGGTTTAATTCCAGATCTTCGCGTTCAAATTCCTTTACACACGATCCAGTCGCACCAAGAAGCGTTTTCGCGAGCTAGAGGATTATACAAGAGGTACGAATTAGATCGCGAACGCCTGACAAACCCTCGAACTCAGGTAGAAAACCGGGTAAAACGAAACGAAATAATTTGTTCCGCATGCAATAATACAGGTCATTACGCTAGGGATTGCCGCGCCAGGTCAACTCCGTTACGACCAGAACCTAACGCGTACAATCCACTTACCCAGCGCGAAACACCTGCTCCCAGGGCCGCGTATAGCCAACCGCGACCGTTAATTCCTCGCGAAAAATATTGTAGATATTGTCGAACGCCGGGACATGAGATTGAGGAATGCCGAAAGCGGCAATATTATAATAACATCCGGGCATCGGGAAACGGGAATGGCCTCCCTCCGCGCCGCGAGACAGGACGCGAGGCCACTCGCCAAGTTCGTTCTCTCGCGTCAAACTATCAAACCACGGAAATCGAAAATACAGAGCCGCAGTAAATTTAACGGGTAAGACTAACGCTCCCAGCGTCGTCTTAAAATCGGATACGTTACTTAAACCAACCGAATTTATGATAGATACCGGCGCTGAGATTAACATAATAAAACGTTTCGCACTATCTTCTTCCGCTCGAATCGATACCGACGAAGTAGTAGTAATTACGGGCGTGACAAATGGCAAGACTACGACTATCGGTACAGTAAACTTAGTGTTATTTGACCGCGTAGTCCCATTCAATGTTGTAAGTGACGATTTCCCTCTCGGTCCAGATGGGATCCTAGGATCTGGATTCTGTTCCGACGCGGAAATATCCTTTCCTAAATGCGAAATCAAGTGGCACGGAAAGACAGTTCCGTTCCGCCGCGAAATCGCTAGTTTCGAAACCAAAGCATCTTTGACCTCCGAGCAGGTCATTCCGCCGAAAACCAAACGCTCTAAAACTTTCAGTAAGGTCGATCCGCCAAATAAAATACAGGAGGGAAATCCGAAAACCTCCGGAAGGGTCAAACTACCTGCTCGCGATTTTTCTAAGACCGACGAAACGGTCACATTTCCGCCGCGTATGAATATCGGCGTCAAGGTCAGAGTAGTAAATTATGAAGTCTCCGAGGGAATAATTCCCCGATTAAATATCGGGCCGGGATTATTCTTTGGCAATGCGCTGGTTAAAGTCAACGAAGGCACGGCGATTACTCGGGTAATAAACTCGACCGATCAAGCGGTTAAAATCGTTCTGCCCTCCATAAAACTCGAATCAGTGGCGATCAAGCCATCCAAGTCCGAGGAAGATAGCCATTCGTTATTTTCGATTTTTACCACTTCGAAGAAGTTCGAATCAAATCAAGTATCGCGTCCAAAAATCGGTAACGTTTCCGCCGCTTCGTCCGGCACAACCCAAAAGGGGAAATCGAGTCATTCCATTTCGCGTTCAAACATAGTTTCCAGGTACGAAACTCCTCTTAACACCGCAATAAAACCAACGTACGCTCAGGTAGCCAAAACAGCCGCTAAAGTCATGTTAACGCGAACATCTGTAACTACGCCGAAATCTCGTTTAGAAAATGTAATTAATACGCTAAGATTGGATCACCTCAACGAAGAGGAAAAACAGCATGTAATAAACCTAGTAGATGAGACGCAAGATTTGTTTTACATAGAAGGTGATACTTTAGGCCACACTACCGCAGCTACGCACAAAATACCCACGGTCGACAACCGACCAATTAACGTCAAGCAGTATAGATTTCCGCCCGTACATAAAGAGGAGATTCGGGACCAGATTAATAAACTTCTTCAAAATGGTATTATCCGCGATTCAAAGTCTCCGTACAACTCGCCGTTGTGGGTAGTTCCCACAAAGGCCGATTCTCAAGGGAAAAAGCGCTGGCGTGTAGTGATCGATTATCGTGCACTAAACGAGAAGTCGATCGCCGACGCCTATCCCTTGCCGTGTATTACGGAGATTTTGGATCAGTTGGGCAGTGCTAAGTACTTTAGCACAATCGACTTGGCCAGCGGTTTCCATCAAATCCCGATGGAAGCCGCTGACGCACATAAAACGGCATTCTCCACACCGCATGGCCATTACGAATTCACGAGAATGCCGTTCGGCCTTAAGAATGCGCCTGCCACATTTCAGAGGCTAATGGATAACGTGCTCGCGGGGCTACAGGGTAACGAGCTCTTTGTTTATTTGGACGATATCGTCCTCTACGCTAGCTCCCTTCAAGAGCACGCAGTCAAGTACGAAAGATTAACGCGTAAACTAAGAGAGGCCAATCTGGTCCTCCAACCCGATAAGTGCGAGTTTTTGAGGCGCGAAGTGAGTTACCTCGGGCACGTAATCAGTGAGAGTGGCGTGAAACCGGACCCGGCAAAGATAAGCGCGGTTCGAGATTTTCCCCGACCAACTAATCCGAAACAAATAAAACAATTCTTAGGCCTTGCCGGATACTATCGGCGATTCATATCAAATTTCTCCAACGTCGCTAAACCTCTCACGAACTTATTAAAGAAGGACACTACTTTTGTATGGCGTAATGAGCAGGAGAATGCTTTTGTTAAGTTACGCGACGCGCTATGCGAGGCGCCAATCCTGCAGTATCCGAACTTTAATTTACCGTTCGTAATTACCACGGATGCATCGGCAGACGCGATAGGCGGTGTGTTAAGCCAAGGGCCGATTGGCCGTGATCTACCGATTGTATATACTTCGCGACTCCTGAATTCGGCCGAAAGAAACTATTAAACGATTGAAAAGGAGTGTTTAGCCATAATCTACGCAGTCCATCATTTCCGACCATACATATACGGCAAACAATTTAAGCTAGTCACCGACCATCGTCCACTGGTGTGGATGAATTCCGTAAAGGATCCATCCAGCCGTCTTGTGCGGTGGAGGCTGAAGCTTGCCGAGTACGACTATGAGATGATTTATAAAGCCGGGAAAACGAATTCAAACGCCGACGCGCTCTCACGAAATCCAGTAAGAGTATTTCCACTCACGAAATCATCTTCTGACGAAAACATTTTCGATCCAATTCCGAAATCCTCCCAGCGGAGAGAGCCCCAAGCTCCACCCGCACTACCACCGTCACCTAGCTCCGATGACAACCTACCACCATTACCGACCGATATCTACGTACCGGCAGAGGGTGAACACGTACGATACGAACCATTATTCAAATTCTCAAGAGACACTATAGCTACCAGACGCGATAACATTGTCATTTTTATTACACAATCGGGAAACCCATACGATGCAGGCGCGAAGGAAATTCAAAAATGCGGAAAATTTTTTTTCAATAGGAAAGACGTTCATCTCACGAAAGCTAGAGTAACGAAAATCGAGCTACAACTAAGTACATTCAGCATCGCGCAGACGTCACTAGACTCCTTGCTGTGGTCGCAAATTAAGAGAATTCTAGATGATTTGTTTTATGAAATTCAGGTTCAAATAACGGTTTGCCAGGGACTAATCCATATACCACCGGAAGAACATAGATTAAAAATAATACAGCAGAATCACGACACGCCAGTAGGGGGACATAAGGGCGTAAATAAAACTTATTCGCGCATCCGAGAAAAGTATTTTTGGCCCAACATGAAAAACCAGATACAGGATTATATTAGTAAATGTAGGAGCTGCCAATTGGAAAAATTAGTTCGTGTAAAAACGAAACAACCTCTAACTTTGACAGACACACCGGGTTCCGCATTTGATAAGATTTCGATGGACGTTATGGGTCCACTTCCTACAACTCCTGACGGCTACAAAAACATACTTACCATCCAGGACCTGTTAACGAAATACTCAGTCGCGATACCATTAAAGCAAACTTCGGCAGTAGATATTGCAGACGCACTTATAACCGGGTTCATTTGCAAATTTGGTTGCCCAAAAGGGATCTTAACAGATCAGGGATCCAACTTTATCAATAGCCTCATCAAGGCCATCGCGATTAAATTCAGGATAAAGCAATTCAAGTCTACAGCCTTCCACCTACAGACAAATGGTTCGGTGGAACGATCCCACCATGTTTTAGCGGAATACCTCAAACATTTCATACACACCAGTGGCGATTGGGAACGATGGCTACCTTACGCAATGCTATCTTATAATACGAGTGTCCACGAGGGCACATTATACACACCGCACGATCTCGTTTTCGGTCGAATTGCGAGAGTACCACCCGACACACCATTCCAAGACAATACAGAGAATGAGACTTATTCGGACTATCTCATTAATTTAAACGAGAAAATTTCGAAATCACAAGCGATCGCCAGGGAGAATCTTGATAATGCCAAACGTCGTGCGAAACACTATTACGATAGAAAGCTTAACATTCAGAAGTTCAAAGCCAGCCAATGGGTCTTTTTGCTAAGGGAGCCCAATAAACATAAATTTTATTACCAATACGCGGGCCCCTATAGAATAATCGAAGTTCTGAATGATAATAACGTTAAGTTAGCTATTAAGGGACGACATAAAATAGTGCATACCAATAAGATTAAGTTATGTAAAAGAATGAGTGGACTGAAACAGATAGAGACTGAAAATGTGATAGCCAAAGGTGAGAAGTGTTCTCAAAGCTCTACGAGCAGTGAAAGTGCCAGTGAACCCAGTACCAGCGAACGCTACGGAAATGGTCACTCAAGAGATGCAAAGCGAGCCCGCCACAGCTTATCCGGCAGGGATTCGCCAGTACGACAACAGCCAACCGGCAGGACAACAGGTGTGCAGCCACCCACTAATTCGCAGATTCCAGACAGGAGATCTTGGCATGGCCAAGATTCCTTTCGTATGGGGGGAGGTGTAACGTCTCGCGTACTGCCTTCCATCCCCCAGCGCCTTCCACAGCATCCGGCAGCGACGTACTCACCGTCAGCTGCACCTAAGCACACGGGACGAGCGCCACCACAACCAAACATACACCACGTCCGCCGAGCCAAGGCTGCTATCAAGGTACGAAGACCTAGGAGTTCGACCGATCGACCGTGTGACAACGTGCAGCATTTCCAAAGCCAGGAAAGATGCAGCATCCAACCAGACGACTGGACCACTGGGCACAGCAGCGAATCACCTACACCATTACAGCGTTATTCCTATTTCCAAAGTATATATTCGTAAATCGTACTCTAGATCTAAGTACTCGACACATACATTGTACATACGCAGACAACACACACATAGCTTCTAAGATCAACGTAAATATCTATAATTATAAGTTGCGATACGCTCGAGCGGGCGTCCGACGCGCGCGGCTCACGCGTAACGCGAGCCGCGCCCCACTCCGACCGGCCGCCCCACTGCGCCACGCGACCTAAGGAGGTCGCGGACCCGCGATCGGAGAGTCAGTCTTCTCCGAGCCTCGTTCCAAGCTTTCTTCATTAGACAGCTCTAATGCCTACGGGCTATTATCCACCTTAGTCAGAGGTGTTCGTAATTCTATTCTAAATTCAAGTTCAATTCCAATCATCGAGTCTAGTTCTAATTCCAATTCTAAACAATTAAGTCTAATTTTAACTTAGTCTTAGGGAAAGTACAGTGTAAGCTTAGGATTAACTTAGAATATACTTTGATTTTACCTCCTAACTACTAGTTCAGTTATTGATAATTTCCATTAACTTCATTCTTATCCTGCGAGTTCTTCCACGAGCCAACGCGTGGATATTTTACATTCAATCCAATCGATAGTCGATCATTGGTAATCAGCTGGTTAGAGCGGACCGCCGCTTAGCTTCGCTGACCCATACGTGAGACTGCGTGCAGATAACGCCGACATTTCACTCTCTGGACCGACAGGCTAGAGCGGACCGCCGCTTACCCGAGTCGTATCTAGTCTGCTGAAATTAGACGCGAATGTGCAGTAATTCGAAGCGAAAGGCTCGACGTGCTGGAAGGAAGAACTTCCTACGCCGTCTCGTACGTGAATACGTGGGCACCAAAGCCTTACGGTCGATCAGTGCATCCGCCACCGTCCTCGTGGCTTCTCAACGTTCCACGCCGACAACATCATCCGATCCAGAGAAGCCGAACATTGCTGAATCCCCGCAACGCTGGGCGCTCATCCCTTTGGCCATTCAGCCTCGCAGTCCTTACGCAGCATCGATACCAGACTACGATCCACGGAAGCAGAGATATCTCTAGAAAGAATATTGATTTGTTCGCTATCAAGACGGCAAAGGTAGGATTTTTCCACATTTACAGCGTTAGCGTGTTCCTAAAAGCGTTCGCTGTCCCACGGAAAGAACCCGGCATTAGTCGCAATTAAGCGAGCCGTATCGGCGAATTGGCTGCGTGTCGTCTCCGAGTAAAGCGGAAATTTTCCACCCTCGTGATGTGACAATAGAAGCCATGAAGTTCTAATGCTTGTTAAGACGCGATATCGCATCTCACACCTACGTTTCACGATAAGATATAATATTCATTGCGAAGTGTCATGTATACCTTGTATTCACTTGAAAAGAATGTAAATGCGTCACTTCCATGCTAGGAAATAGCGTTTGCAGATGTCTACGTATCGTAGCAATAGAGTTCTAATGCTTCTTAAAACGCGATATCGCATCTCATTTCTATGTTTCATGATAAGATATGATATTCATTGTGGAGCGATATGTACACATCGTATTCACCTCAAAAGAATGTAAATGCGACACTTCCTTGCTAGGAAGTAAAGTCTCCAGATGTCTATGTATCGAAGCAGTATAGTTCTAATGCTTCTTCAAACGGGATATCGCATCTCATTTCTATGTTTCATGATGAGATATAATATTCATTGCGAAGTGTTATGCAGAGCTTGCATACACTTCAAATGAATGTAACTGCGACACTTTCTTGCTAGGAAGTAGCGTTTCCAGATGTCTACGTATCGAAGCAACAGAGTTCTAATGCTTCTTAAAACAGGATATCGCATCTCATTTCTATGTTTCATGATAAGATATAATATCCACTGCGAAGTGTTATGTATACCTCGCATACACTTCAAATAAATGTAAATGCGACACTTCCTTCCTAGGAAATAGCGTTTGCAGATGTCTACGTATCGAAGCAATAGATTTCTAATGCTTCTTAAAACGCGATGTCGCATCTCATTTCTATGTTTCATAATGAGATATAATATTCATTGCGAAGTGCCATGTATACCTCGTATTCACTTCAAAAGAATGTAAATGCGACACTTCCTTGCTTGGAAATAGCGTTTGCAGATGTTTACGTATCGTAGAAATAGAGATCTAATGCTTCTTGAAACGCGATATTGCAAATCATATCTATGTTTCACAATAAGATATAATATTCAATGCGAAGTGTCATGTATACCTCGTATTCACTTAAAAAGTATGTAAATGCGACACTTCCATATTCCTAGGGAATAGCGTTTGCTGATGTCTACGTATCGAAGCAATAGAATTCTAATGCTTCTTAAATCGTCATATCGCATCTCATTTCTATGTTTCATGATAAGATACAATAATCATTGCGAAGTGTCATGTACAACTCGTATTCCTTTCAAAAGAATGTAAATGCGACACTTCCTTGCCAGGAAGTAGCGTTTGCAGATATCTACGTATCGAAGCAACAGAGTTCTAAAGCTTGCTAATTCGCGATATCGCCTCTCATATCTACGTTTGATGATAAGATATAATATTCACTGTGCAGTGTTATGTATATCTCGTCTATACTTCAAATGGATGTAAATGCGACACTTCCTTGCTGGGAAATAGCGTTTGCAGATGTCTACGTATCGTGGCATTAGAGTTCTAATGCTTCTCAAAACGCGATATCGCTTCTCATTTTTATGTTTCATGATAATATATAATATTCATTGCGAAGTGCCATGTATACCTCGTATTCACTTCAAAAGAATGTAAATGCGACACTTCCTTGCTTGGAAATAGCGTTTGCAGGTGTCTACGTATCGAAGCAATAGAGTACTAAAGCTTGCTAATTCGCGATATCGCATCTCATTTCTATGTTTCATGATAATATATAATATTCATTGCGGAGTGTTATGTACACCTCGTATTCACTTCAAAAGAATGTAAATGCGACACTTCCTTGCTTGGAAATAGCGTTTGCAGATTTCTACGTATCGAAGCAATAGAGTTCTAATGCTTCTTAAATCGCCATATTACATCTCATTTCTATGTTTCATGATAAGATATAATATTCATTGTGGAGTGTTATGTATACCTCGTATTCACTTCAAAAGAATGTAGACGCGACACTTCCTTGCCAGGAAATAGCGTTTTCAGATGTCTACGTATCGTAGCATTAAAGTTCTAATGCCTCTCAAAACGCGATATCGCGTCTCATTTCTATGTTTCATGATAATATATAATATTCATTGTGCAGTGTTATGTATATCTCGTCTAAACTTCAAATGAATGAAAATGCGACACTCCCTTGCTTGGAAATAGCGTTTGCAGATGTGTACGTATCGTGGCATTAGAGTTCTAATGCTTCTCAAAACACGATATCGATTCTCATTCCTATGTTTCATGATAATATATAAGATTCATTGTGAAGTGTTATGTATACCTCGTATTCACTTCAAAAGAATGTAAATGCGACACTTCCTTGCTAGGAAATAGCGTTTGCAGATGTCTACGTATCGAAGCAATAGAGTTCTAAAGCTTGCTAATACGCGATATCGCATCTCATTTCAATGTTTCATGATAAGATATAATATTCATTGCGGAGTGTTATGTATACCTCGTTTTCACTTCAAATGAATGTAAACGCGACACATCCTTGCCAGGAACTAGCGTTTGCAGATGTCTACGTATCGCAGCATTAGAGTTCTAATGCTTCTCAAAACGCGATATCGCTACTCATTGCTATGTTTCATGATAATATATAATATTCATTGCGAAGCGTCACGTATACCTCGTATTCACTTCAAATGAATGTAAATACGACACTTCCTTGCTAGGAAATAGCATTTGCAGAAATCTACGTATCGTAGCAATAGAGTCGTAATTCTTCTTAAAATGGGATACCGCATCTCATTTCTATGTTTCATGATAACATGTAATATTCGTTGCGAAGTGTTATGTATACCTCGTATTCACTTCAAATGAATGTAAATGCGACACTTCCTTGCTAGGAAGTAGCTTTTCCAGATATCTACGTATCGTAGCAATAGAGTTCTAATGCTTCGTAAAACGCGATATCGCATCTCATTTCTATGTTTCATGATATGATAAAATATTCATTGCGAAGTGTCACCTATACCTCGCATACATTTCAATTGAATGTAAATGCGACATTTCCTTGCTAGGAAATAGCGTTTGTAGATGTCTTCGTATCGAAGCAAAAGAGTTCTAATATTTCTTAAATTGCGATATCGCATCTCATTTCTATGCTTCATGTTAAGATATAATATTCATTGCGAAGTGTCATGTATACCTAGTACTCACTTCAAAATAATGTAAATGCGTCACTTCCTTGCTAGGAAGAAACAGCGTTTGCAGATGTCTACGTATCGAAGCAATAGAATTCTAATGCTTCTTAAATCGCCATATCGCATCTCATTTCTATGTTTCATGATAAGATATAATATTCATTGCGAAGTGCCATGTATACCTCGCATGCACTTCAATTGAATGTACATGCTACACTTCCTTGCTAGGAAATAACGTTTGCAGATGTCTAGGTATCGAAGCAATAGTGTTCTAACGCTTCTTAATCGCGATATCGCATATCATTCTATGCTTCATGATAGGTATAATATTCATTGCGAAGTGTCATGTATACCTTGTATTCACTTCAAAAGAATGTAAATGTGACACTTCTTGTTAGGAAATAGCGTTTGTAGATGTCTTCGTATCGAAGCAATAGTGCTCTAATGCTTCTTAAATTGCGATATCGCATCACATTCCTATGTTTCATGATATGATATAATATTCAATGTGCAGTGTTATGTACTCCTCGTATTCACTTCAAAAGAAAGTAAATGCGACAATACCTCGCTAGGAAATAGCGTTTGCAGATGTCTCCGTATCGAAGAAATTGTGTTCTAATTCTTCTAAAATCGCGATATCGCATCTCATTTCTATGTTTCATGATAAGATAAAATATTCATTGCGAAGTGTCACCTATACCTCGCATACACTTCAAATGAATGTAAATGCGCCCTATCCTTCCCTAGGAAATAGCGTTTGCAGATCACTACGTATCGAAACAGTAGAGTTCTAATGCTTCTTAATATGGGATTTCGCATTTCATTTCTATGTTTCGTGATAAGGTATAATATTCATTGCGAAGTGTCATGTATACCTTGTATTCACTTCAAAAGAATGTAAACGCGACACATTCTTTGCTAGGAAATAGCGCTTCCAGATGTCCACGTACCGAAACAATAGAGTTTTAATGCTTCTTAAAACGAGATGTCGCATCTGATTTCTATGTTTCATGATAAGATATAATATTCATTGCGAAGCATCATGTACACCTCGCATACATTTCAATTGAATGTAAATGCGACACTTCCATGCTAGGAAATAGCGTTTGCAGATGTCTACGTATCGAAGCAATAGTGTTCTAATGCTTCTCAAAACGCGATGTCGCATCTCATTTCTATGCTTCATGTTAAGATATAATATTCATTGCGAAGTTTCATGTATACCTAGTATTCACTTCAAAATAATGTAAATGCGTCACTTCCTTGCTAGGAAATAGCGTTTGCAGATTTCGTATCGAATCATTGCTTTCGTATCGAAGCAATAGTGCTCTAATGCTTCTTAAATCGCGATATCGCATCTCACTTCTATGTTTCATGATAAGATATAATATTCATTGCGAAGTGTCATGTATACCTCGTACTCACTTCAAAAGAATGTAAATGCGACACTTCCTTGCTGGGATGTAGCGTTTGCAGATGTCTACGTATCGAAGCAATAGAGTTCTAATGCTCCTTAAATCGCCATACTGCATCTCATTTCTATGTTTCAGGATAAGATTTAATATTCATTGTGCAGTGTTATGTATATCTCGTCTATAAATCAGATGAATGTAAATGCGACACTTCCTTTGCTTGGAAATAGCGTTTGCAGATGTCTATGTATCGTGGCATTAGGGTTCTAATGCTTCTCAAAACGCGATATCGCTTCTCATTTCTTTGTTTCATGATAATATATAATATTCATTGCGAAGTGTCATGTATACCTCGCATACACTTTAATTGAATGTACATTATGCGACACTTCCTTGCTTGGAAATAGCATTTGCAGATGTCTACTTATCGAAGCAATAGACTTCTAATGCCTCTTAAATCGCCATATCGAATCTCATTTCTATATTTCATGATAAGATATAATATTCATTGCGAAATGTCACATACACCTCGCATACACTTCAAATGAATGTAATTGCGACACTTCCTTCCTAGGAAATAGCGTTTGCAGGTGTCTATGTATCATGTATCATGGCAATAGAGCTCTAACGCTTCTTAAAACGCGAGATCGCAACTCATTTCTATGTTTCATGACAAGATATAATATCCATTGCTAAGTGTCATGTATACCTCGTATTCACTTCAAAAGAATGTAAATGGGACACTTCCTTGTTAGGAAATAGCGTTTGTAGATGTCTTCGTATCGAAGCAATAGTGTCTAATGCATCTTAAATTGCGATATCGCATCTCATTCCTATGTTTCATGATATGATATAATATTCAATGTGCTGTGTTATGTACTCCTCGTATTCACTTCAAAAGAAAGTAAAAGCGACAATACCTTGCTAGGAAATAGCGTTTGCAGATGTCTCCGTATCGAAGAAATAGTGTTCTAATGCTACTTAAATCGCGATATCGCATCTCATTTCTATGTTTCGTGATAAGATATAATATTCACTGCGAAGTGTCATGCTTACCTCGTATTCATTTCAGAAGAATGTAAATGCGACACTTCCTTGTAAGGAAATAGCGTTTGTAGATGTCTCCGTATCGAAGCAATAGTGCTCTAATGCTTCTCAAAACGCGATATCGCATCTCATTTCTATGTTTCATGAATACATATAATATTCAATGCGAGGTGTCATGTATACCTCGTATTCACTTCTAAGGAATGTAATTGCGACACTTCCTTGCAAGGGAGTAGCGTTTGCAGATGTCTACGTATCGTAGCAATAGTATTCTAATGCCTCCTAAAGCGCGAAATCGTTCCTCATTTCTGTTTCATGATAAGATATAATATACATTGTGGAGTGTTATGTATACCTCGTATTCACTTCAAGAGAATGTGAATGCGACACGTCCTTGCTAGAAAACAGCGTTTGAAGGTGTCTACGTATCGAAGCAATAGATTTCTAAAGCATGCTAATTCGCATTATCACATCTCATATCTATGTTTCTTGATAATATATAAAATTCATTGCGAAGTGTCATGTATACCTCGCATACACTTCAAATGTATGTGAATGCGACAGTTCCTTCCTAGGAAATAGTGTTTGCAGATATCTACGTATAGAAGCAATAGAGTTCTAAAGCTTCTTAAATCGCGATATCGCATCACATTTCTATGTTTCATGATAAGATATCATATTCATTGTGCAGTGTTATGAATACGTCGTATTCACTTCAAAAGAATGTAAATGCGACACTTCCTTGCTAGGAAATAGCGTTTGCAGATGTCTACGTATCGAAGCAATAGTGTTCTAATGCTTCTAAAATCGCGATATCGCATCTCATATCTATGTTTCATGATAATATATAATATTCATTGCGAAGTGTCATGTATACCTCGCATACACTTCAAATGAATGTGAATGCGACAGTTCCTTGCTAGGAAATAGTGTTTGCAGATATCTAGTATCGAAGCAATAGAGTTCTAATGCTTCTTAAATCGTCATACCGCATCTCATTTCTATGTTTCATGATAAGATATAATATTCATTGTGCAGTGTTATGAATACCTCGTATTCACTTCAAAAGAATGTAAATGCGACACTTCCTTGCTAGGAAGTAGCGTTTGCAGATGTCTACGTATCGAAGTAATAGACATCAAATGCTTCATAAATCGCCATATCGAATCTCATTTCTATGTTTCATGATAAGATATAATATTCATTGCGAAGTGTCATGTATACCTTGTATTCCTTTCAAAAGAATGTAAATGCGACACTTCCTTGCTAGGAAGTAGCGTTTGCAGATGTCTACGTATCGAAGCAATAGAGCTCTAATGCTTCTTAAATCGCCATATTACATCACATTTCTATGTTTCATGATATGATATAATATTCATTGTGGAGTGTTATGTATACCTCGTATTCACTTCAAAAGAATGTAGACGCGACACTTCCTTGCTAGGAAATAGCGTTTGCAGATGTCTACGTATCGAAGTAATAGACATCAAATGCTTCATAAATCGCCATATCGCATCTCATTTCTATGTTTCATGATAAGATATAATATTCATTGCGAAGTGTCATGTATACCTTGTATTCCTTTCAAAAGAATGTAAATGCGACACTTCCTTGCTAGGATATAGCGTTTGCAGATATCTACGTATCGAAGCAATACTGTTCTAATGCTTCTTACATCGCGATATCGCATCTCATTTTTATGTTTCATGATAAGATATAATAATCATTGTGAAGTGTTATGAATATTTCGTATTCACTTCAAAAGAATGTAAATGCGACTGTTCCTTGCTAGGAAATAGCGTTTCCAGATGTCTACGTATCGAAACAATAGAGCTCCAATGCTTCTTAAAACGTGATGTCGCATATCATTTCTATGTTTCGTGATAAGATATAATATTCATTGTGAAATGTCACGTATACCTCGTATTCACTTCAAAAGAAAGTGAATGCGACACTTCCATGCTAGGAAATAGCGTTTGCAGATATCTACGTATCGTAGCAGTAGAGCTCTAATGCATCTTCAAACGCGATATCGCATCTCATTTCTATGTTTCGTGATAAGATATAATATTCATTGCGAAGTGTCATGCATACCTCGAATTCACTTCAAAAGAATGTAAATGCGACATTTCCGTCCAAGGAAATAGCGTTTGCAGATGTCTATGTATCGTAGCAATAGAGTCCTAATGCTTCTTAAAACGAGATGTCGCATTTCATTTCTATGTCTCGTGATAAGATATAATATTCAGTGCGAAGTGTCAATTATACCTCGTATTCACTTCAAAAGGATGTAAATGCGACATTCTTGCTAGGAAATAGCGTTTCCAAATGTCTACGTACCGAAACAATAGGGCTCTAATGTTTCCTAAAAGGACAAGTAACATCTTATTTCTATGTTTCATGATAAGATATAATATCCATTGCGAAGTGTCACTTATACCTCGTATTCACTTCAAATGATTGTAAATGCGACACTTCCTTGCTAGGAAATAGCGTTTGCACATGTCTACGTATCGTAGCAATGGTGTTCTAATACCGCTTAAAACGCGATATCGCATCTCATTCCTATGTTTCGTGATACGATATAATATTCATTGCGATGTGTCATGTATACCTC
This sequence comes from Xylocopa sonorina, assembly GCF_050948175.1. NCBI lineage: Eukaryota > Metazoa > Arthropoda > Insecta > Hymenoptera > Apidae > Xylocopa > Xylocopa sonorina. The sequence continues at coordinate 667,961 of NW_027490193.1, read as the reverse complement.
GTATTCCTATCAATAGAATGTAAATGCGACTCTTCCTTGCTAGGATGTAGCGCTTGCAGATGTTTACGTATCGAAGCAATAGAGTTCTAGTGCTTCTGAAATCGCGATTTCGCATCTCATTTAAATGTTTCATGATAAGATATAATATACATTGTGGAGTGTTATGTATACCTCGTATTCACTTCAAGAGAATGTGAATGCGACACGTCCTTGCTAGAAAACAGCGTTTGCAGGTGTCTACGTATCGAAGCAATAGATTTCTAAAGCATGCTAATTCGCATTATCACATCTCATATCTATGTTTCTTGATAATATATAAAATTCATTGCGAAGTGTCATGTATACCTCGCATACACTTCAAATGAATGTGAATGCGACAGTTCCTTCCTAGGAAATAGTGTTTGCAGATATCTACGTATAGAAGCAATAGAGTTCTAAAGCTTCTTAAATCGCGATATCGCATCACATTTCTATGTTTCATGATAAGATATCATATTCATTGTGCAGTGTTATGAATACGTCGTATTCACTTCAAAAGAATGTAAATGCGACACTTCCTTGCTAGGAAATAGCGTTTGCAGATGTCTACGTATCGAAGCAATAGTGTTCTAATGCTTCTAAAATCGCGATATCGCATCTCATATCTATGTTTCATGATAATATATAATATTCATTGCGAAGTGTCATGTATACCTCGCATACACTTCAAATGAATATGAATGCGGCAGTTCCTTGCTAGGAAATAGTGTTTGCAGATATCTAGTATCGAAGCAATAGAGTTCTAATGCTTCTTAAATCGTCATACCGCATCTCATTTCTATGTTTCATGATAAGATATAATATTCATTGTGCAGTGTTATGAATACCTCGTATTCACTTCAAAAGAATGTAAATGCGACACTTCCTTGCTAGGAAGTAGCGTTTGCAGATGTCTTCGTATCGAAGCAATAGTGTTCTAATTCTTCTTAAATCGTGATATCGCATCTCATCTCTATGTTTCATGATGAGATATAATATTCATTGTGCAGTGTTATGCATATCTCGTCTATACTTCAAATGGATGTAAATGCTACAATTTCTTGCTAGGAAATAGCGTTTGCAGATGTCTACGTATCGAAGTAATAGACATCAAATGCTTCATAAATCGCCATATCGAATCTCATTTCTATGTTTCATGATAAGATATAATATTCATTGCGAAGTGTCATGTATACCTTGTATTCCTTTCAAAAGAATGTAAATGCGACACTTCCTTGCTAGGAAGTAGCGTTTGCAGATGTCTACGTATCGAAGCAATAGAGCTCTAATGCTTCTTAAATCGCCATATTACATCACATTTCTATGTTTCATGATATGATATAATATTCATTGTGGAGTGTTATGTATACCTCGTATTCACTTCAAAAGAATGTAGACGCGACACTTCCTTGCTAGGAAATAGCGTTTGCAGATGTCTACGTATCGAAGCAGTAGATTTCTAATGCTTCTTAAATCGCCATATCGAATCTCATATCTACGTTTCAAGATAAGATGTAGTATTCATTGCGAAGTGTCATGTATACCTCGTATTCACTTCAAAAGAATGTAAATGCGACACTTCCTTGCTAGGAAATAGCGTTTGCAGATGTCTACGTATCGAAGTAATAGACATCAAATGCTTCATAAATCGCCATATCGCATCTCATTTCTATGTTTCATGATAAGATATAATATTCATTGCGAAGTGTCATGTATACCTTGTATTCCTTTCAAAAGAATGTAAATGCGACACTTCCTTGCTAGGATATAGCGTTTGCAGACATCTACGTATCGAAGCAATACTGTTCTAATGCTTCTTACATCGCGATATCGCATCTCATTTTTATGTTTCATGATAAGATATAATAATCATTGTGAAGTGTTATGAATATTTCGTATTCACTTCAAAAGAATGTAAATGCGACTGTTCCTTGCTAGGAAATAGCGTTTCCAGATGTCTACGTATCGAAACAATAGAGTTCCAATGCTTCTTAAAACGTGATGTCGCATATCATTTCTATGTTTCGTGATAAGATATAATATTCATTGTGAAATGTCACGTATACCTCGTATTCACTTCAAAAGAAAGTAAATGCGACACTTCCATGCTAGGAAATAGCGTTTGCAGATATCTACGTATCGTAGCCGTAGAGCTCTAATGCATCTTCAAACGCGATATCGCATCTCATTTCTATGTTTCGTGATAAGATATAATATTCATTGCGAAGTGTCATGCATACCTCGAATTCACTTCAAAAGAATGTAAATGCGACATTTCCATCCAAGGAAATAGCGTTTGCAGATGTCTATGTATCGTAGCAATAGAGTCCTAATGCTTCTTAAAACGAGATGTCGCATTTCATTTCTATGTCTCGTGATAAGATATAATATTCAGTGCGAAGTGTCAATTATACCTCGTATTCACTTCAAAAGGATGTAAATGCGACATTCTTGCTAGGAAATAGCGTTTCCAAATGTCTACGTACCGAAACAATAGGGCTCTAATGTTTCCTAAAACGACAAGTAACATCTCATTTCTATGTTTCATGATAAGATATAATATCCATTGCGAAGTGTCACTTATACCTCGTATTCACTTCAAATGATTGTAAATGCGACACTTCCTTGCTAGGAAATAGCGTTTGCACATGTCTACGTATCGTAGCAATGGTGTTCTAATACCGCTTAAAACGCGATATCGCATCTCATTCCTATGTTTCGTGATACGATATAATATTCATTGCGATGTGTCATGTATACCTCGTATTCCTATCAATAGAATGTAAATGCGACTCTTCCTTGCTAGGATGTAGCGCTTGCAGATGTTTACGTATCGAAGCAATAGAGTTCTAGTGCTTCTGAAATCGCGATTTCGCATCTCATTTAAATGTTTCATGATAAAATATAATATTCATTGTGCAGTGTTATGTACTCCTCGTATTCACTTCAAAAGAAAGTGAATGCCACAATTCCTTGCTAGGAAATAGCGTTTGCAGATGCCTACGTATCGTAGCATTAGTGCTCTAATGCTTCTCAAAACGCGATATCGTTTCTCATTTCTATGTTTCATGATAAGATATAATATTTAATGTGCAGTGTTATGTACTCCTCGTATTCACTTCAAAAGAAAGTGAATGCCACAATTCCTTGCTAGGAAATAGCGGTTGCAGATGCCTACGTATCTTAGCAACAGTGCTCTAATGCTTCTCAAAACGCGATATCGCATCTCATTCCTATGTTTCATGATAAGATATAATATTAAATGTGCAGTGTTATGTACTCCTCGTATTCACTTCACAAGAAAGTGAATGCGACAATACCTTGCTAGGAGATAGCGTTTGCAGATGTCTCCGTATCGAAGAAATAGTGTTCTAATGCTTCTTAAATCGCGATATCGCATCTCATTTCTATGTTTGGTGATAAGATATAATATTCATTGCGAAGTGTCATGTTTACCTCGTATTCATTTCAAAAGAATTTAAACGCGACACTTCCTTGCTAGGAAATAGCGTTTGCAGATATCTACGTATCGAAGCAATAGTGTTCTAATGCTTCTTAAATCGTCATATCGCATCTCATTTCTATGTTTCATGATAAGATATAATATCCATTGCGAAGTGTCATGTATGCCCCGCATTCACTTCAAAAGAATGTAAGTGCGACACTTCCTTGCTAGGAAATAGCGTCTCCAGATGTCTACGTATCGTAGCAATAGAGCTTTAATGCATCTTAAAACGCGATATCGCATCTCATTTCTATGTCTCGTGATAAGATATAATATTCAGTGCGAAGTGTCAAGTATACCTCGTATTCACTACAAAAGAATGTAAATGCGACACTTCCTTGCGAGGAAATAGCGGTTCCAGATGTCAGCGTATCGAAACAATAGTGTTCTAGTGCTTATTAGAACGACATGTCGCATATATTTCTATGTTTCATGATAAGATATAATAATCATTGCGAAGTGTCATGTATACCTCGTATTCACTTCAAAAGTATGTAAATGCGACACTTCCTTGCGAGGAAATAGCGGTTCCAGATGTCAGCGTATCGAAACAATAGTGTTCTAATGCTTATTAGAATGACATGTCGCATATATTTCTATGTTTCATGATAAGATATAATATCCATTGCGAAGTGTCACTTATACCTCGTATTCACTTCAAAAGTATGTAAATGCGACACTTCCTTGCGAGGAAATAGCGGTTCCAGATGTCAGCGTATCGAAACAATAGTGTTCTAATGCTTATTAGAATGACATGTCGCATATATTTCTATGTTTCATGATAAGATATAATATCCATTGCGAAGTGTCACTTATACCTCGTATTCACTTCAAATGATTGTAAATGCGACACTTCCTTGCTAAGAAATTTTGTTTGCAGTTGTCTACGTGTCGAAGCAATAGAGTTCTAATGCTTCTTAAAACGCGATATCGCATCTCGTTTCTATGTTTTATGATAACATATAATATCCATTGCGAAGTGCCATGTGTAGCTCGTATTCACTTCAAAAAGAATGTAAATGCGACTGTTCCTTGCTAGGAAATAGCGTTTGCACATGTCTACGTATCGAAGCAATTGAGTTCTATTGCTCCTTAAAACGCGATATCGCATCTCGTTTCTATGTTTTATGATGAGATATAATATCCATTGCGAAGTGTCATGTATACCCCGCATTCACTTCAAAAGAATGTAAATGCGACACTTCCTTGCTAGGAAATAGCAAGTGTCATTCAGCCTCCTGGGATACGAATAATTTGTTCGCCAGGACGTGACAAAGTTTCTGGTGACAGCGGTGGGATATTCGCGTATAACTTATCGGAAATTCTGCTGAATAAGTGTACGAACAGCCATGGCAACGCGCACGCCGACAAAGCGAACGCGGCTTCAGGTACAGAAGGACGCCGCCGCAACCGAATCCGATACTCACCGAACGTTAGATTTTTACGATGCTCTCGCAAACGACGCCGCCGGACCTTCAGACGATAATACGGATAAAGAACAGGCGATCGCTACGTTAAATCGCCAAATAGATTTCATGCGTCGGGAATTGGAATCCTTACGCGCGGCACAATCCGCAAACGCCGACACTATCTCTTTCGGAACTCCGCACCTGCAACCGACACGTAGCTCAGAGTCTGATTCACCAAACTCCCAAACAGATAGGCTTATTTTTCGCGAAGCAATAGATAGCATCCCTATATTTGATGGCAAAAACTTGCCAATATTACAGTTCGTGCGGGCCTGTAAACGGGCGAGGGAGTTGATTTCGCCCGAAGGAGAACCCTCGTTCACCAAACTCATTGTCAATCGTTTACGCGGCCGTGCATATCTGGCCGTAGAGGACGAGCAATGCTCTTCGGTCGGACAACTGACCGATATTCTACGAGCCGCATTCGAAAATACAAAGTCAACCGACCATTACAGGGGCGAACTAACTAATACTTTCATGCGCCCAGGAGAACATATCCTCGATTTCATAGGTAGAATTAAAGACCTACGTAACGCAGCAATCGACTGCGAACGATTCGATTCCGCCGAATTAGTAAATTCACGTTCCGGAATAGACGCGCTTACGCTTAGGTGTTTTTGCGACGGGCTTATCCCGGAAATTCGACATTCCATGAACACGCGATTGTACGAAACATACGCGGACGCGTTCGCTCACGCTAAGGAGTTGTACAGGCGACACGAATTAGACAAAGAGAGACTCTTCTCGTCGCGTCCCCGTACGGAAAATTTTCACTTCGAGCGCCGGCAAGAAACGGTTTGCGCTCGTTGTAATAGTCGCGGTCATGTCACTCGCGACTGCAAGTACGCAAGTCATAGACCGTCAGTCACGTACCCACGGGAAGAAACCCCGAGGTATCCTCGACAGGAACGACCGCTTGTAACGGGACCTCCGCGATGTCAGTACGCACCGCCCGATCGACGGGATATCGTTTGTAGGTACTGCCGAAACCTGGGACATAGCATAGACTAATGTCGAAAGCGACAATTTAATAATGTCGGAAATAACGTTTCGCGCCCGAATCCGGGAAACGCGAACGGCCTCCCGACCCGCCACGAGACGGTACGCGAGGCCGGCTACGATCGCCGAGTTCTCGCCTTAACGTACGACGAGTCAACATCGATAATAGAAGAGCAGCAGTAAACATAACGGGTAAAACTAGCGTCCCCACGGTTGTCATAAATTCTAACGCGTTAATTGAACCCGTAGTAATGATGATCGACACCGGAGCCGAGATCAACGTGATCAAGGAAAACGCGCTAAAACCTAAAACTCTAATTAACACTGCAGAACGCCTAACTATTACCGGAGTAACTCAGGGTACCGTAGCCACCTTAGGGACGGTTACGTTACCGATATTTTCTCGTGATGTTCCGTTTAATGTCGTCAGTTCCGACTTCCCAATTAAAACCGCCGGGATCCTGGGATCCGGGTTTTGTGCAGACGCGGATATATCTTTTAGAAATAAATATATCCTGTGGCACGGGAATAGGATCCTATTTGCACGTCACGAAGACGTTTTAAATAAAATAATACTTCCTCCGCGGACTAACTCGGGCATACGCGTCGGAATAATTAATTCAGGCGTAGGCGAAGGAATAATCCCCCGAACACAGATCGCGAAGGGAGTATATTTCGGTGATGCTATCGTTAAAGTGCGAAACGGCCATGCGATAGCACGCATAATTAATGCGACCGATACCGAGATCGAGATCGCGGTGCCCAGAATTCATCTGGACCCGCTTCCCGTTCTCGAATCGCTGAAACGAGAACCAGCGTTATATTCGTTATTTACGAATACTTCTAAATCCACTGTTTCTAATACAAAAATCAATACTACATCCACTGTTTCTAATACAAAAATGAATACTAAATCCACTGTTTCAAGCATGCCTACTAATTCTACTAATACTAAATCCACTGTTTCCAGCATGCCTACTAATCCAATAAATACTAAATCCACTGTCTCAAGCATGCGTACTAACTCGACTAATTCCAAATCCACTGTATCCACTCTAAAACGAGTATTCCCAAATCCCACTGTATCTTATGCTAACATTGTTTCAAAATCCACTTCAAATTCTACGAATTCCAACGAAAATCTCTTACCATCGTCACGCGATATTCAACACAAAGTTTCCAATCATGATAAATCTTCCAATAACAACCTTAAAATCCACAAAAATTTTTTCAAGTGCCATCGAAGGTACGCAACGTAACTTAAACATCCGCGCGAAAGATACACAAAATAAACCTCTTCTCAAAAGCGATAGCGAACGACACTCGAAACGCGACACTCCGCGCGCCACTCAAAATGTAACGCGACCTCAAAGCCGATTCGACGAAATAGTCGCGTCACTCCGTCTAGATCATCTAAACAGCGAAGAAAGAAATAATATATACAAACTGATTTCTAACAATCAAGATTTATTCCATCTCCCAGGCGATAAATTAGGATTTACCAATGTAACCGAGCACCGCATTCCAACGATAAACGATCAGCCAATAAACGTGAAACAATACCGCTTCCCGCCGATACACAAGGAAGAAATACAACGTCAAATAGATCAATTATTAGAAAACGAATCGTACGCCGCGTATTTAGATGAACTCAACGATAGAATACGTACTTCACAAGAAATAGCGAAAACAAACTTAGACTGTGCAAAAACACGCCCTAAATTCTATTACGATAAGAAACTTAATGTAAAGGATTTCCAAATCGGACAATGGGTTTATTTGCTCCGCGAACCACTTAGACATAAATTCGATTCTCAATACACAGGCCCATATAAGATCTTGGAGATTCTACCTAACAATAATGTAAAAATGAATGTTAAGGGGAGGCACAAGATTGTGCATTCAAATAAATTAAAAAATTGTAAGCGCCTACAAACGATGAATGCACGTATGAGAGTTCGATCGAATGTAGGAGACAGTGAAAAGTGTAAGTCGAAATCAAAAACTGAAAATCTTAATGAACAAAGAGTAAAAGAATCGGTGACAGTGACAAACGAACAAAGTGCACCACAGAAGAAAAGTGCAACCAAACAGAGTGCAGCCGTAGCAGCACAACATACGCAGAGACCACAGCATCCACGAGACGAGAGCCCACAGCATCCACGAGATGATAGACCACAGCATCCACGAGATGAGAGCAGCATACACGCCCAGGAGGACCAATCTCCTCCACAGCACACGAAACGAGTAGCATCCCACATCGAGGCCACATCAGTCCAGAGATTTCGCCATAGGCGAAATTGTTTTTCTAAGGGGGAAGGTGTGACGTCAGGCGTGCCGCCTGCCACCCTCTCAACGCACCACAGCAACCACCCTCACGCGCCTGCACCACAGGCAACACCCAGGCGCAACTCGCCGTCTCACTCAGGCCAAGGGCTACGACCATCGACTCGCTCGCACCCGCAGAGGTGCTCGCCGTCTCTCTCACTCCAAGGGACCTACCCTCCGTCTCACTCGCACCCGCAGAGGTGTCCGCCACCTCTCTCGCTCCAAGGGCAACACACTCTGTCCCACTCGCACCGAGGACCTCGTGCGCCATCTCGCTCGCACCAAGGACCATGTGCGCTGTCTCGCTCCCACTCAAGGAGTCATCCACCGTCTCACTCTTACCTGCAGGGAAACTCGCCCTCTCGCTCACTCCAGGGACGTACCAGGAGAATCAACCTCTACGAGATCCGACGGCGGGAACCCTCACCGTACAAAGGACTCTACGATTTCACCATCCCAGATCCGCCATGCCCAAAATACTATTTCTAAGATTGTTAATTAACATTATATATATACTCCTACATTCTAAGCTCTGTATTCCTAGCTCATAGAATTTACACGACACTACTTTATAACGACACAAACAACACACATTTTACATATAAGGCGTAATTTCTAATTTCATACTTGTACCTCTATATTCATAAGTTGCGCTAATTAAGTAAGCCGCGACGCATGAGATCGCGACCGCCTCAGCGGCACGCGCCGCTAGCCCCACCACGCAACGCCGAGACCCCACTCCGGCGTCCACATACTCCCACCTACGTTCGCACGCGACCGAAGCGCTCCGAGAGTCGAGGAGGTCGCAGACGCATCTTGGGAGACACAGTCAATTACAGACAGTCATGACGGACAGTCAGACACAGTCAGTCAGTACCGTCAGTACGGTACAGTTCTACCTCGCCTTCGGGCACTTCTAATTCCAAGTCTCTTCCAAGTCGCGCCTTAGGGCCGTCGCGCAGCCTCGATAAGGTTCCTAGTTCTAAAGTCTTTGTTCTAATTCCTAATTCATAGTTAACCTAGTCTTAATACTTAGAAATAATTGTTCTTGTACTCTTTGATTTAGAATATACTTTATTATTTTTCTACCACATCAAGTTCTAGTTCATTCCAACTCCATTTCTAAATTCAATTTTACTTTAATACAAATTCTTCCAAGTTCGTAACAACTTGAGTGTTTACAAACGAACTCTTCGCGCCGGGAGGAAGAATTTAATCCATTATCTCGTGCGGAATACGTTGGTAAAACGCCAGAATTCTTCGTTCATCGACGGATGGTGACATTCATCGCAGCTTCCACTGTCACAACGCCGATTCCAGCCAGCCGTACGCCGACTCCTCCCCCGAGAACGACCTTCGACGATCGCCACATCTGAAAGCAGAAGAGGGAAATCAGCGAAAGGTAAGTAAAATCCCTCCTTACACGCGTTCGCGATTGTTTACGGTGCCCGCGTCTTGCCAAAATCGACGGACCCGGTCATACGCGTTTTATACCGGACCGAATTCGCGACTAAAAGGCTTGTGTCATTCAGCCTCCTGGGATACGAATAATTTGTTCGCCAGGACGTGACAATATCTTATCATGAAACATGGAAATTAGGAGCGATATCGCGATTTAAGAAGCATTAGAATTCTATTGCCACGATACGTAGACATCTGCAAACGACATCTCCTAGCAAGGAAGCGTCGCATTTACATTCTTTTGAAGTGATTACGAGGTATACATGACACTTCGCAATGTATACTATATCTTATCGTAAAACATAGAAATGAGATGCGATATCGCGCTTTAAGATGCATTAGAGCTCTATTGCTACGATACGGAAGACATCTGCAAACGCTATCTCCTAGCAAGGAAGCGTCGCATTTACATGCGTTTGAAGTATAGACGAGATACACATAACACTGCACAATGAATATTATATCTTATCATGAAACATAGAAATGAGATGCGATATGGCGATTTAAGAAGCATTAGAATTCTATTGCTTCGATACGTAGAATCTGCAAACGCTATTTCCTAGCAAGGAAGTGTCGCATGTACATTCAATTGAAGTGTATACGAGATATACATGGCTCTTCGCAATGAATATTAGATATTATCATGAAACATAGAAATGAGAAACGATACCGCGTTTTGAGAAGCATTAGAACTCTATTGCTTCGATACGTAGACATCTGCAAACGCTATTTCCTAGCAAGGAAGTGTCGCATTTACATTCTGTTGAGGTGAATACGAGGTATAAGTGACACTTCGCAATGAATACTATATCTTATCATCAAACATAGAAATGAGATGCGATATCGCGTTTTATTAAGCATTAGAACTCTATTGCTTGGATACCTAGACATGTGCAAACGCTATTGTCTAGCAAGGAAATGCCGCGTTTACATTCATTTGAAGTGTATGCGAGGTATACATGGCACTGCGCAATCAATATTATATCTTATCATGAAACATAGAAATGAGATGCGATATCGCTATTTAAGAAACATTAGAACTCTACTGCTACGATACGTAGACATCTGCAAACGCTATTTCCTAGCATGGAAGTGTCGCATTTGCATTCTTTTGAAGTTAATACGAGGTATACATGACACTTCGCAATGAATATTGTATCTTATCTCGAAACATAGAAGTGAGATGCGATATCGCGATTTACGAAGCACTAGAACTAGATTGCTACGATACGTAGACATCTGCAAACGTTATTTCCTAGCAAGGAAGTGTCGCATTTACATTCGTTTGAAGTGAATACGAGGAATACATAACACTTCGCAATGTATATTATATCTTATCATGAAACATAGAAATGAGATGCGATATCTCGTTTTAAGAAGCATTATAACACTATTGATTCGATGCGTAGACATCTGGAAATGCTATTTTCTAGCAATGAAATGACGCATTTACATTGTTCTGCAGTGTATACGAGGTAAACATAACACTTCGCAGACAATATTATATCTTATCATGAAACATATATATAAGATGTGACATCGTGTTTTAAGAAGAATTAGAACTCTATCGTTTCGATACGTAGACATCTGCAAACGCTATATCCTAGCAAGGATGCGTCGCATTTACATTCTTTTGAGGTGAATACGAGGAATACACAACACTCCAAAGTGAATATTACATCTTATCGTGAAACATAGAAATGAGGAGCGATGACGCGCTTTAAGAAGCATTAGAACTATATTGCTATGATACGTAGGCATCTCCAAACCCTTATTCCTAGTAAGGAAGTGTCGCATTTACAATCTTTTGAAGTGAATACGAGGTATACATGGCACTTCGCAATGAATGTCATATCTCATCATGAAACATAGAAATGATATGCGATATCGCGTCTTGAGATGCACTAGAACGCTATTGCTACGACACGTAGACATCTGCAAACTATATTTCCTGGCAAGGATGTGGCGCATTGACATTCTTTAGAAGTGAATATGAGGTATACATGATACTTCGCAATGAATATTATATCTTATCATGAAACATAGAAAAGACATGCGATATCGCGTCTTGAGAAGCATTAGAACCCTATTGCTACGATACGTAGACATCTGCAAAAGCTATTTCCTAGCAAGGAACTGTCGCATTTACATTCTTTTGTGGTGAATACGAGGTATACATAGCAGTCCACAATGAATATTATATCTTATCATGAAACATAGATATGAGATGCGATATCGCGATTTAAGAAGCATTAGAATTCTATTGCTTCGATACGTAGAATCTGCAAACGCTATTTCCTAGCAATGAAGTGTCGCATGTACATTCAATTGAAGTGTATGCGAGATATACATGGCTCTTCGCAATGAATATTAGATATTATCATGAAACATAGAAATGAGAAACGGTACCGCGTTTTGAGAAGCATTAGATCTCTATTGCTTCAATACGTAGACATCTGCAAACGCTTTTTCCTAGCAAGGAAGTGTCGCATTTACATTCTTTTGAAAGGAATACGAGGTATACATGACTCTTCGCAAAGAATATTACATTTTATCATGAAATATAGAAATGAGATGCGATATGGCGATTTGAGAAGCATTAGAACTCCATTGCTTCGATAAGTAGACATCTGCAAACGCTATTTCCTAGCAAGGAGGTGTCGCATTTACATTCATTTGAAGTGTATGCGAGGTATACATGACACTAAGCAATGAATATTATATTTTATCATGAAACATAGAAATGAGATGCGATATGGCGATTTAAGAAGCATTAGAACTCTAATGCTACGATACGTAGACATCTGCAAACTCTATTTCCTGGCAAGGAAGTGTCGCATTTACATTCATTTGAAGTGAATACGAGGTATACATAACACTCCACAATGAATATTATAAATTATCATGAAACATAGTAATGAGTAGTGATATCGCGTTTTGAGAAGCAATAGAACTGTAATGCTACGGTACGTAGACATCTGCAAACGCTATTTCCTGGCAAGGTAGTGTCGCGTTTACATTCTTTTGAAGTGAATACGAGGTATACATAACACTCCACAATGAATATTATATCTTATCAAGAAACGTAGATATGAGATGCGATATAACGATTTAGGAAGCATTAGAGCTTTATTGCTTCGATACGTAGACATCTGCGAACGCTATTTCCTAGCAGGGAAGTGTCGCATTTACATTCATTTGATGTATAGACGAGATATACATAACACACCGCAATGAATATTATATCTTATCATGAAACATAGAAATGAGGAGCGATTTCGCGTTTTAAGAAGCATTAGAACTCTATTGCTACGATACGTAGACATCTGCAAACGCTACATCCTAGCAAGGAAGTGCCGCATTTACATTCTTTTGAAGTGAATTCGAGGTATACATGACACTTCGCAATGAAAATTACATCTTATCATGAAACATGGAAATGAGATGCGATTTCTCGTTTGAGAAGCATTAGAAATCTATTGCTTCGATACGTGGACATCTGCAATCGCTGTTTCCTTGCAAGGAAGTGTCGCATTTACATTCTTTTGAAGTGTATGCGAGGTATACATAACACTGCAAAATGGATATTATATCTTATCATGAAACATAGAAATGAGATGCGATATCGCGATTTCAGAAGCATTAGAAAACTATTGCTTCAATACGTAGGCATCTGCAAACGCTATTTCCTAGCAAGGAAGTGTCGCATTAACATTCTTTCGAAGTGAATACGTGGTATACATAACAATCCACAATGAATACTATATCTTATCATTAAACATAGAGAAGGAATGCGATATCCCGTTATAAGAAGCATTAGAACTCTATTGCTTCGATACGTAGATATCTGCAAACACTATTTCCTAGCAAAGAACTGTCGCATTCACATTCATTTGAAGTGTATGCCAGGTATACATGACACTTCGCAATGAATATTATATATTATCATGAAACATAGATATTGGATGCGATATCGCGAATTAGCAAGCTTTAGAAATCTATAGCTTCGATACGTAGACTTCTGCAAACGCTATTTCCTAGCAAGGAAGCGTCGCACTTACATTCTTTTGATAGGAATACGAGGTATACATGACACTTCGCATTGAATATTATATCTTATCATGAATCATAGAAATGAGATGCGATATCGCGATTTAAGAAGCATTAGATCCCTATTGCTACGATACGTAGGCATCTGCATACGCTATTTCCTGGCAAGGACGTGTCGCGTTTACATTATTTTGAAGTGAATACGAGGTATACATAACACTCCACAATGAATATTATAACTTATCATGAAACATAGAAATTAGATGTAATATGGCGATTTAAGAAGCATTAGAACCCTATTGCTTCGATACGTAGACATCTGCAAACGCAACATCCTAGGAAGGAAGTGTCGCATTTACATTCTTTTGATAGGAATACGAGGTATACATGACACTTCGCAATGAATATTATATCTTATCATGAATCATAGAAATGAGATGCGATATCGCGATTTAAGAAGCATTAGATCTCTATTGCATCGATACGTAGACATCTGTCAACGCTATTTCCTAGCACGGAAGTGCCGAATTTAAATTCGTTTGAAGTGTATGTGAGGTATACATGACACTTCGCAATGAATATTATATCTTATCATGAGACATAGAAGTTAGATGCGATTTCGCGTTTTAAGATGCATTAGAACTCTATTGCTTCGATACGTAGACATCTGAAAACGCTATTTCCTAGCAAGGAAGTGTCGCATTTACATTCATTTGAAGTACAGACGAGATGTACATAACACTGCACAATGAATATTATATCTTATCATGAAACATAGAAATGAGATGATATATGGCGATTTGAGAAGCATTAGAACTCTATTGCTTCGACACGCAGACATCGGCAAACTCTATTTCCTAGCAAGGAAGTGTCGCATTTACATTCTTTTGAAGTGAATACGAGGAATACATAACACTCCACAATGTATATTATATCTTATCACTAAACATAGAAATGATATGCGATATCGCGATTTAAGAAGCATTAGAATGCTACTTCTTCGATACGTAGACATCTTCAAACGCTATTTCCTAGGAAGGAAGTGTCGCATTTACATTCTTCTGAAGTGAATACGAGATATACATAACACAGCACAGTGAATATTATATCTTATCTTGAAACATGGAAATGAAATGCGATATGGCGATTTAAGAAGCATTAGAACTCTATTGCTTCGATACGTAGATATATGCAAACGTTATTTCCTAGCAAGAAAGTGTCGCATTTACATTCATTTGAAGTGTATGCGAGGTATACATGACACTACGCAATGAGTATTATATACTATCATGAAACATAGTAATGAGTAGCGATATCGCGTTTTGAGAAGCATTAGAGCACTAATTCTACGATGCGTAGACATCTACAAACGCAATTTCCTAGCAAGAAAGTGTCGCATTTACATTCTTTTGAAGTGAATATGAGGTATACATAACACAGCACAGTGAATATTATATTTTATCATGAAACATAGAAATTAGATGCGATATCGCGATTTATAAAGCATTAGAATTCTATTGCTACGATACGTAGACATCTGCAAACGCTATTTCCTAGCAAGGAACTATCGCAGTTACATTCATTTGAAGTGTAGACTAGGAATTCATAACACTTCACAATGAATATTATATCTTATCATGAAACATAGAAATGAGAAGCGATACCGCGATTTAAAATCATTAGAACTCCACTGCTACGATACGTAGACATCTGCAAGCGCTATTTAATAGCAAGGAAGTGTTGCATTTACATTCTTTGGCAGTGAATACGGGGTATACATAACACTCCACAATGAATATTGTGCCATATCACGAAACATAGAAATGAGATACGATATCGCGATTTAAGAAGCATAAGAAATCAATTGGTGCGATACGTAGACATCTGCAAACGCCATTTCCTAGCAAGGAAGTTTCACATTTACATTCTTTTGAAGTCGGTACGACGTATACATGACACTTCGCAATGAATGTTATATCTTATCACGAAACATAGAAATGATATGCGATATCGCAATTTAAGGAGCATTAGAACTCTCTTGCTTTGATACGCAGACATCTGCAAACGCTATTTCCTAGCAAGGAAATGCCGCCCTTACATTCATCTGAAGTGTATGCGAGGCATACATGACACTTCGCAATGAATAGTATATCTTATCAGGAAACATAGAAATTAGATGCGACATCGCGATTTAGGAAGCATTAGAACTCTATTGCTACGACACGCAGACTTCTGCAAACGCTATCTCCTAGCAAGGAAGTGTCGCATTTACATTCTTCTGGAGTGTATTCGAGGTATAAGTGACGCTTCGCAATGAATACAATATCTTATCGTGAAACATAGGGTTGAGATGCGATATCACGTTATAGGGGGCATTAGAACTCTATTGCATCGGTACGTAGACATCTGCCATGACTATTTCCTAGCAAGGAAGTGCCGCATTTACATTTTTTTGATGTGAAAACGAGGTATACGTAACACTGCACAGTGAATATTATATCTTATCGTGATACACAGAAATGAGATGCGATATCGCGATTTTTGAAGCATTATAACTCCATGGCTTTGATACGTTGACATCTGCAAACGCTATTCCCTAGCAAGGAAGTGTCGCATTTACATTCATTTGAAGTGTAGACGATATATACATAACAATGCATAACGAATACTGTATCTTATCATGAAACATAGAAGTGAGATGAGATTCTTGAGACACTTGAAGTGAATACGAGGTATACATGACACTTCGCAATGAATATTATATCTTATCATGAAACATAGAAATTAGGAGCGATATCGCGATTTAAGAAGCATTAGAACTCTATTGCTACGATACGTAGACATCTGCAAACGACATTTCCTAGCAAGGAAGTGTCGCATTAACATTCTTTTGAAGTGATTACGAGGTATACATGACACTTCGCAATGAAGTTTATATCTTATCACGAAACATAGAAATGAGATGCGATATCGCGTTTTAAGAAGCATTTGAAATCTGTTGCTACGATACGTAGACATCTGCAAACGCTATTTCCTTGCATGGAAGTGACGCATTTACATTTCTTTGAGGTGAATACGAGGTATACATGACACTACGCAATGAATATTATATACTGTCATGAAACATAGAAATGAGAAACAATGTCGCGTTTTGAGAAGGATTAGAGCACTAATGCTACAATACGTAGACATCTGCAAACGCTATTTCCTAGCAAGGAAGTGTCGCATTTACATTCTTTTGAGGTGAACACGAGGTATACATAACACTGCAAAATGGATATTATATCTTATCATGAAACATAGAAATGAGATGCGATATCGCGATTTCAGAAGCATTAGAAAACTATTGCTTCAATGCGTAGGCATCTGCAAACGCTATTTCCTAGCAAGGAAGTGTCGCATTAACATTCTTTCGAAGTGAATACGTGGTATACATAACAATCCACAATGAATACTATATCTTATCATTAAACATAGAAAAGGAATGCGATATCCCGTTATAAGAAGCATTAGAACTCTATTGCTTCGATACGTAGACATCTGCAAACGCTACTTCCAAGCAAGGAAGTGTCGCATTTACATTCTTTTGAAGTGAATACGAGGTGTACTTAACACTCCACAAGGAATATTATATATCATCATGATACATAGAAATGAGATGCGATATGACGATCTAAGAAGCATTAGAATTCTATTGCTTCTATACGTAGACATCTGCAATCGCTACTTCCTAGCAAGGAAATGTCGCATTTAATTCATTTTAAGTATATGCGAGGAATACATGACACTTCGCTATGAATATTATATATTATAAAGAAACATAGAAATGAGATGCGATATCGCGTTTTGAGAAGCTTTAGAACTCTATTGCTTCGATACCTAGACATCAGCAAACGCTATTTCCTAGCCAGGATGTGTCGCATTTACATTATTTTGAATTGAATACGAGATATACTTAACACTTTGCAATGAATATTATATCTTATCACGAAACATAGAAATGAGATGCGACATCTCCTTTTAAGAACCATTAGGACACGTTTGCTTCGATACGTAGACATCTGCAAACGCTACTTCCTGGCAAGGAAGTGTCGCATTTGCATTCTTCTGATGTGAATGCGAGGTATACATAACACTGCACAATGATTATTATATCTTATCATGAAACATAGAAGTGAGATGCGATATCGCGATTTAAGAAGATTTTGAACTCTATTGCTTCGATACGTAGATATCTGCAAACACTATTTCCTAGCAAAGAACTGTCGCATTCACATTCATTTGAAGTGTATGCCAGGTATATATGACACTTCGCAATGAATATTATATATTATCATGAAACATAGATATTGGATGCGATATCGCGAATTATCAAGCTTTAGAAATCTATAGCTTCGATACGTAGACATCTGCAAACGCTATTTCCTAGCAAGGAAGCGTCGCACTTACATTCTGTAGAAGTGAATACGAGGTATACATAACAATCCACAATGAATATTATATATTATCATGGAACATAGTAATGAGTAGCGATATCGCGTCTTGAGAAGCATTAGAAATCTAATGCTACGATACGTAGACATCTGCAAACGCTATTTCTTGGCAAGGAAGTGTCGCATTTACATACTTTCGAAGTGAATACGAAGAATACATAACACTCCACAGTGAATATTATATCTTATCATGAAACATAGGAATGAGATGCAATATGGCGATATAAGAAGCATAAGAACTCTATTGCTTCGATACGGAGACATCTGCAAACGATATTTCCAAGCAAGTAAGTGTCGCATTTACATTCATTTGAAGTGTATGCGAGGTACACATGACACTTCGCAATGAATATTATATATTATCGTGAAACATAGATATGAGATGCGATATCGCGAATTAGCAGGGTTTAGAATTCTGTTGCTACGATACGTAGACACCTGCAAACGCTATTTCCTAGCACGGAAATGTCGCATTTACATTCTTTTGATGTGAAAACGAGATATACATAACATTGCACTATGAAAATTATATCTTATTATGAAACATAGAAATGAGATGCGATATCGCTATTTAAGAAGCATTTCATCACTATTGCTTCGATTCGTAGACATGTGCAAACGCTACTACCTTGCAAGGAAGTGTCGCATTTACATTCTTTTGAAGTGAATACAACGTATACATGACACTTCGCAATGAATATTATAACTTATCATGAAACATGAAATTGCATGCGATATCGCGTTTTAAGAAGCGTGAGAACTCTATTGCTACGATACGTAGACATCTGCAATCGCTATTTCCTAGCAAGGTATTGTCACATTTACATTCTTTTGAAGTGAATACGAGATATACATAACACTGCAAAATGAATGCTATATCTTATCATGAGACATAGAAATGAGATGCGATATCGCGTTTTAAGAAGCATTAGAACTTTATTGCTTCGGTAAGTAGACAACTGCAAACGCTACTTCCTAGCAAGGAAGTATCGCAATTACATTCATTTGAAGTGTATGCGTGGTATACATGACACTACGCAATGAATATTATATACTATCATGAAACATAGAAAGGAGAAACGATGTCGCGTTTTGAGAAGCATTAGAACTCTCTTGCTACGATACGTAGACATCTGCAGACGTTATTTCCTAGCAAGGAAGTGTTGCACTTACATTCCATTGAAGTGAATACGAGATATACATGACACTTCGCAATGAATATTTTATCTTATCACGAAAGGTAGGAATGAAATGCGACATCTGGTTTTAAGTAGCATTAGAACTCTATTGCTACGATACGTAGATATCTGCAAACGCTATTTCCTAGCAAGGAAGTGTCGCATTTACATTCTTTTGAAGTGAATCCGAGGTATACGTGATACTTCTCAATGAATTTTATATCTTATCATGAAACATAGAAATGAGATGCGATATCGCGTTTTAGAAGCACTAGAACCCAGTTGCTACGATACGTAGACATCTGGAAACACTATTCCCTAGCAAGGAAGTGTCGCATTTACACCCTTTTGAAGTGAATATGACGTATACCTACTTCTCCACAATGAATATTATATCTTATCATGAAACATAGAAATGAGATGCGATATCGCGTTTTGAGAAGCATTAGAACTCTATTGCTTCGATACGTAGATATCTGCAAACGCTATTTCCTAGCAAGGAAGTGTCGCATTTACATTCATTTGAGGTGAATACGAGGTATCACGTCCGGTGAAACTATTTTCCGCTGCTCCGGAGGCTTTACGACACGAGCCTATTTTTCAGTAATTCGGTTCGCGGGATCGCGTTAAGACCGTGTCCGTCAATTTCGGCTGACGCGACACTAGCGAAATCACTCGCGATAATAAGGGAATGACCCTATCTTTCGATGACTTCTCTCGATTTGTACGTAGAAACGGCGTGGAGGATCTTTCGCTGGGATCGTAGCGGATTTCGTTCTGTTGGCTGCTACGGAAATCTCGATCAGTCGCCAGCGAAGAGGAGGGCGGCGGTCGGAATTCAGCGATGATGCTGAATGTGGCAGAATCGGAGTGATGCGTCGTGGTGTCTGGATCGGAAGCGTGTACGGTCGTTTCGGAAAGCGGCGTCTGGGCTGGTGCGAAGGCAGTTTGTTGGTATACGAGGACTCTCGGAATGCCCTCCAAATATTCACGCACAAGTGATCCTATGAAATTCTTCCTACTCGCACGTCGCGTTCTTCGCAAACCGGAAGCACGATTCATTCACCAGGTTTTTCTGTACTTTCGACTAAGATCTGAAGGGTAAGCGGTGGTCTCAACGTCACAAAGCCGATTTCTATACTCCTTCAATTTGATGAAGATCAACCCCAGTTGTATGGAAGAACCCGTGGAAGAATTCGTAGTTAAATGTAATGTTAAAAGTAGAACTAGTATTATAAACACTTGATAAAATTAATGGATGTGGAAATAGTAGACTTGCTAAAAGAACTTGTACTTGGATATAGTAATAGTAAAAATAAAATATATTCTAGGTTTAAAGTATATAATAACTGGAATTATTCTAAGTCTAAGACTAAGTTAGAATGGAAATAGAAATACGATGCCTGAACCCCACATTGAGGTGGCTAACGATCTAGAACTAGAGGTTTCGACTCCTCGGTAGGAGATCTCGAGTCAGAGTGTGTGCTCTGGAGACGCGTCTCTGACCTCCTCGGTTCGCGGGGCACTACGGTCGCGGACGCTCGTGGTAGGGAGATCGCAGTTCCGCGACTGGGGGACTCGCGTCTCGAGGCGGAGAGCGCGCGGTCCAGCAAGTGGGGACCCGCGGCTCGTGGTGGGGCTAGCGGCGCATGCCGCTGGCCGGACGCATCTTACTTAGTGTAACTTAGATCTAAGAATTCTCATATATGCGTCATGATATGGTATGTATGTCCTAGCTTAGAAGTAATATATAGGGTCTAGCAGATCCTGTTCCCGGAATTGGAAAAGACCCCATTCAGGTGATGGGCTGCGGCTACGTCTTCCTGCAGGACGGAACCCTCGGTGCGAGGGAGATAGGGCTGCCCGTCCTTGGTGCGGGCGAGACAGGTATAATCGGTGGTGCGAGTGAGACACTGGTGCCCGGTACGAGCGAGACAGGTATACTCGGCGGTGCGAGTGAGGCAGCGGAACTCGGTGTGAGTGAGCGCGTGCAGGTATGCGCGCGCGAACACTTCCAGTTGCTGGTTCTGCAGGCGAGTTTGGCTGGTTGCATGCGTCCAGGGGTTGATGCTGGGGGGTGCGAGGAGGTTGATGGGTGGCAGGCGGTACGCCTGACGTCACAAAATGCGACACTTCCTTTCTAGGAAGTTACGTTCCCAGATATCTCTGTATCGAAGCTATAGAGTTCTAATTCTCCTTAAAGCGAGATATCGCACCTCATCTTTATGTCTCATGATAAGATATAATATTCATTGCGAGGTGTTATGTATTCCTCGTCGACACTTCAAATGAACGTAAATGCGACACTTCCTTTCTAGGAAATAGCCTCTCCAGATATCTACGTATCGTAGCAATAGAGTTCTAATGCTTCTTATAACGCGATATCGCATCTCATTTCTATGTTTCATGAAAAGATATAATATTCATTGCGAATTGTCGTGTATACCACGTATTCACATCAAAAGAATGTAAATGCGACACTACCGTGCTAGGAAATAGCGTCTCCAGATATCTACGAATCGTAGCAATAGAGTTCCAATGCTTCTTAAAACTCGATATCCCATCTGATTTCTATATTTCATGATAAGATATAATATCCATTGCGAAGTGTCACTTATTCCACGTATTCACTTCAAATGAATGTAAATGCGACACTTACTTGCTAGGAAATAGCGTTTGCAGTTGTCTCCGTATCGAAATAATAAAGTTCTAATGCCTCTTAAGTCGCGACACCGCATCTCATTTCTATGTTTCGTGATAAGATATAATATTCATTGCGAAGTGCCATGTATACCTCGTATTCACTTCAAATGAATGTAAATGCGACACTTCCATGCTAGGAAAAAGAGTTTGCAGATGTCTACGTATCGTAGGAATAGAGTTCTAATGCTTCTTAAAACGCGATATCGCATCTCACTTCTATGTTTCATGATAAGATATAATATTCATTGCGAAGTGTCATGTATACCTCGTATTCACTTCAAGAGAATGTAAATGCGACACTTCCATGCTAGGAAGTAGCGTTTGCAGATGTCTACGTATATTAGCAAAAGAGTTCTAACGCTTCTCAAAACGCGATATCGAATCTCATCCCTATGTTTCATTATAAGATATAATACTCATTGCGAAGTGTCATGTATACCTCGTATTCAATCCAAAAGAATGTAAATGCGACACTTCCATGCTAGGGAATAGCGATTCCAGATGTCTACGTATCGTAGCAATAGAGTTCTTATGCTTCTTAAAATGCGATATCGCACATCATTCCTATGTTTCATGATAAGATATAATATTCATTGCGAAGTGTCATGTATACCTCGTAATAACTTCAAAAGAATGTAAATGCGACACTTGCATGCTAGGAAATAGCGTTTGCAGACGTCTACGTACCGTAGCAATAGAGTTTTAATGCTAATTAAAACGAGATGTCGCATTTCATTTCTATGTTTCGCGATGAGATACAATATTCATTGTGGAGTGTTATTTATACCTCGCATTCACTTCAAAAGAATGTAAATGCGACCGTTCCATGCTAGGAAATAGCCTTTGCAGATGTCTACGTATCGTAGCAATAGAGTTCTAATGCTTCTTAGTACGCGATATCGCATCTCACTTTTATGCTTCATGATAGGATATAATATTCATTGCGAAGTGTCATGTATACCTCGTATTCACTTCAAAAGAATGTAAATGCGACACTTGCATGCTAGGAAATAGCGTTTGCAGATGTCTACGTATCGTAGCAATAGAGTTCTTATGCTTCTTAAAATGCGATATCGCACATCATTCCTATGTTTCATGATAAGATATAATATTCATTGCGAAGTGTCATGTATACCTCGTAATAACTTCAAAAGAATGTAAATGCGACACTTGCATGCTAGGAAATAGCGTTTGCAGATGTCTACGTACCGTAGCGATAGAGTTCTAATGCTACTTAAAACGGGATGTTGCATTTCATTTCTATGTTTCGTGATAAGATATAATATTCATTGTGCAGTGTTATGTATACCTCGTATTCACTTGAAAAGAATGTAAATGCGACACTTCCTTGCTAGGAAATATTGTTTGCAGATGTCTACGTATCGTAGGAATAGAGTTCTAATGCTTCTTAAAACGCGATATCGCATCTCACTTCTATGTTTCATGATAAGATATAATATTCATTGCGAAGTGTCATGTATACCTCGTATTCACTTCAACAGAATGTAAATGCGAAACTCACATGCTAGGAAATATTGTTTGCAGATGTCTACGTTTCACAGCAATAGAGTACAAATGCTTCTTAAAACGAGATGTCGTATTTCATTTCTATGTTTCGTGATAAGATACAATATTCATTGTGGAGTGTTATGTATACCTCGTATTCGCTTCATAAGAATGTAAATGTGACCCTTCTATGCTAGGAAATAGCGTTTGCAGATGTCTACGTACCGTAGCAATAGAGTTTTAATGCTAATTAAAACGAGATGTCGCATTTCATTTCCATGTTTCGTGATAAGATATAATATTCATTGTGCAGTGTTATGTATACCTCGTATTCACTTGAAAAGAATGTAAATGCGAAACTCACATGCTAGGAAATATTGTTTGCAGATGTCTACGTTTCACAGCAATAGAGTACAAATGCTTCTTAAAACGAGATGTCGTATTTCATTTCTATGTTTCGTAATAAGATATAATATTCATTGTGTAATGCTATGTATACCTCGTATTCACTTCAATGGAATGTAATTGCGACATTTCCTTGCTAGGAAATAACATTTGCAGGTGTCTACGCATCGTAGCAATAGAGTTCTAGTGCTCCTTAAATCGCGATATCGCATCTCACTTCTATGTTTCGATATAAGATATAATATTCATTGCGAAGTGTTATGTATACCTCGTACTCACTTCAAATTAATGTAAATGCTACACTTCCATGCTAGGAAATAGCGATTGCAGATGTCTACGTATCGTAGCAATAGAGTTCTAATGCTTCTTAAAACGCGATATCGCATCTCACTTCTATGTTTCATGATAAGATATAATATTCATTGCGAAGTGTCATGTATACCTCGTATTCACTTCAAGAGAATGTAAATGCGACACTTCCATGCTAGGAAGTAGCGTTTGCAGATGTCTACGTATATTAGCAAAAGAGTTCTAACGCTTCTCAAAACGCGATATCGCATCTCATTCCTATGTTTCATTATAAGATATAATACTCATTGCGAAGTGTCATGTATACCTCGTATTCAATCCAAAAGAATGTAAATGCGACACTTCCATGCTAGGGAATAGCGATTCCAGATGTCTACGTATCGTAGCAATAGAGTTCTTATGCTTCTTAAAATGCGATATCGCACATCATTCCTATGTTTCATGATAAGATATAATATTCATTGCGAAGTGTCATGTATACCTCGTAATAACTTCAAAAGAATGTAAATGCGACACTTGCATGCTAGGAAATAGCGTTTGCAGATGTCTACGTACCGTAGCAATAGAGTTTTAATGCTAATTAAAACGAGATGTCGCATTTCATTTATATGTTTCGCGATGAGATACAATATTCATTGTGGAGTGTTATTTATACCTCGCATTCACTTCAAAAGAATGTAAATGCGACCGTTCCATGCTAGGAAATAGCCTTTGCAGATGTCTACGTATCGTAGCAATAGAGTTCTAATGCTTCTTAGTACGCGATATCGCATCTCACTTCTATGCTTCATGATAGGATATAATATTCATTGCGGAGTGTCATGTATACCTCGTATTCACTTCAAAAGAATGTAAATGCGACACTTGCATGCTAGGAAATAGCGTTTGCAGATGTCTACGTATCGTAGCAATAGAGTTCTTATGCTTCTTAAAATGCGATATCGCACATCATTCCTATGTTTCATGATAAGATATAATATTCATTGCGAAGTGTCATGTATACCTCGTAATAACTTCAAAAGAATGTAAATGCGACACTTGTATGCTAGGAAATAGCGTTTGCAGATGTCTACGTACCGTAGCGATAGAGTTCTAATGCTACTTAAAACGGGATGTTGCATTTCATTTCTATGTTTCGTGATAAGATATAATATTCATTGTGCAGTGTTATGTATACCTCGTATTCACTTGAAAAGAATGTAAATGCGTCACTTCCTTGCTAGGAAATATTGTTTGCAGATGTCTACGTATCGTAGGAATAGAGTTCTAATGCTTCTTAAAACGCGATATCCCATCTCACTTCTATGTTTCATGATAAGATATAATATTCATTGCGAAGTGTCATGTATACCTCGTATTCACTTCAACAGAATGTAAATGCCAAACTCACATGCTAGGAAATATTGTTTGCAGATGTCTACGTTTCACAGCAATAGAGTACAAATGCTTCTTAAAACGAGATGTCGTATTTCATTTCTATGTTTCGTAATAAGATATAATATTCATTGTGTAATGCTATGTATACCTCGTATTCACTTCAATGGAATGTAATTGCGACATTTCCTTGCTAGGAAATATTGTTTGCAGATGTCTACGTATCGTAGCAATACAGTTCTAATGCTTCTTAAAACGCGATATCGCATTTCACTTCTATGTTTCATGATAAGATATAATATTCATTGCGAAGTGTCATGTACATCTCGTATTCGCTTCATAAGAATGTAAATGCGACCCTTCCATGCTAGGAAATAGCGTTTGCAGATGTCTACGTATCGTAGCAATAGAGTTCTTATGCTTCTTAAAATGCGATATCGCACATCATTCCTATGTTTCATGATAAGATATAATATTCATTGCGAAGTGTCATGTATACCTCGTAATAACTTCAAAAGAATGTAAATGCGACACTTGCATGCTAGGAAATAGCGTTTGCAGATGTCTACGTATCGTAGCAACAGATTTCTAATGCTTCTTAAAACGAGATGTCGCATTTCATTTCTATGTTTCGTGATAAGATATAATATTCATTGTGGAGTGTTATGTATACCTCGTATTCACTTGAAAAGAATGTAAATGCGACACTTCCTTGCTAGGAAATATTGTTTGCAGATGACTACGTATCGTAGCAATAGAGTTCTAATGCTTCTTAAAACGCGATATCGCATCTCACTTCTATGTTTCATGATCAGATATAATATTCATTACGAAGTGTCATGTATACCTCGTACTCACTACAAAAGAATGTAAATGCGACACTCACATGCTAGGAAATATTGTTGGCAGATGTCTACGTATCACAGCAATGGAGTACTAATGCTTCTTAAAACGAGATGTCGTATTTCATTTCCATGTTTCGTGATAAGATACAATATTCATTGTGGAGTGTTATGTATACCTCGTATTCGCTTCATAAGAATGTAAATGTGACCCTTCCATGCTAGGAAATAGCGTTTGCAGATGTCTACGTACCGTAGCAATAGAGTTTTAATGCTAATTAAAACGAGATGTCGCATTTCATTTCCATGTTTCGTGATAAGATATAATATTCATTGTGCAGTGTTATGTATACCTCGTATTCACTTGAAAAGAATGTAAATGGGAAACTCACATGCTAGGAAATATTGTTTGCAGATGTCTACGTTTCACAGCAATAGAGTACAAATGCTTCTTAAAACGAGATGTCGTATTTCATTTCTATGTTTCGTAATAAGATATAATATTCATTGTGTAATGCTATGTATACCTCGTATTCACTTCAATGAAATGTAATTGCGACATTTCCTTGCTAGGAAATAACATTTGCAGGTGTCTACGCATCGTAGCAATAGAGTTCTAGTGCTCCTTAAATCGCGATATCGCATCTCACTTCTATGTTTCGAGATAAGATATAATATTCATTGTGAAGTGTTATGTATACCTCGAACTCACTTCAAATTAATGTAAATGCTACACTTCCATGCTAGGAAATAGCGATTGCAGATGTCTACGTATCGTAGCAATAGAGTTCTAATGCTTCTTAAAACGCGATATCGCATCTCACTTCTATGTTTCATGATAAGATATAATATTCATTGCGAAGTGTCATGTATACCTCGTATTCACTTCAAGAGAATGTAAATGCGACACTTCCATGCTAGGAAGTAGCGTTTGCAGATGTCTACGTATATTAGCAAAAGAGTTCTAACGCTTCTCAAAACGCGATATCGCATCTCATTCCTATGTTTCATTATAAGATATAATACTCATTGCGAAGTGTCACGTATACCTCGTATTCAATCCAAAAGAATGTAAATGCGACACTTCCATGCTAGGGAATAGCGATTCCAGATGTCTACGTATCGTAGCAATAGTGTTCTTATGCTTCTTAAAATGCGATATCGCACATCATTCCTATGTTTCATGATAAGATATAATATTCATTGCGAAGTGTCATGTATACCTCGTAATAACTTCAAAAGAATGTAAATGCGACACTTGCATGCTAGGAAATAGCGATTGCAGATGTCTACGTATCGTAGCAATAGAGTTCTAATGCTTCTTAAAACGCGATATCGCATCTCACTTCTATGTTTCATGATAAGATATAATATTCATTGCGAAGTGTCATGTATACCTCGTATTCACTTCAAGAGAATGTAAATGCGACACTTCCATGCTAGGAAGTAGCGTTTGCAGATGTCTACGTATATTAGCAAAAGAGTTCTAACGCTTCTCAAAACGCGATATCGCATCTCATTCCTATGTTTCATTATAAGATATAATACTCATTGCGAAGTGTCATGTATACCTCGTATTCAATCCAAAAGAATGTAAATGCGACACTTCCATGCTAGGGAATAGCGATTCCAGATGTCTACGTATCGTAGCAATAGAGTTCTTATGCTTCTTAAAATGCGATATCGCACATCATTCCTATGTTTCATGATAAGATATAATATTCATTGCGAAGTGTCATGTATACCTCGTAATAACTTCAAAAGAATGTAAATGCGACACTTGCATGCTAGGAAATAGCGTTTGCAGATGTCTACGTACCGTAGCAATAGAGTTTTAATGCTAATTAAAGCGAGATGTCGCATTTCATTTATATGTTTCGCGATGAGATACAATATTCATTGTGGAGTGTTATTTATACATCGCATTCACTTCAAAAGAATGTAAATGCGACCGTTCCATGCTAGGAAATAGCCTTTGCAGATGTCTACGTATCGTAGCAATAGAGTTCTAATGCTTCTTAGTACGCGATATCGCATCTCACTTCTATGCTTCATTATAGGATATAATATTCATTGCGAAGTGTCATGAATACCTCGTATTCACTTCAAAAGAATGTAAATGCGACACTTGCATGCTAGGAAATAGCGTTTGCAGATGTCTACGTATCGTAGCAATAGAGTTCTTATGCTTCTTAAAATGCGATATCGCACATCATTCCTATGTTTCATGATAAGATATAATATTCATTGCGAAGTGTCATGTATACCTCGTAATAACTTCAAAAGAATGTAAATGCGACACTTGCATGCTAGGAAATAGCGTTTGCAGATGTCTACGTACCGTAGCGATAGAGTTCTAATGCTACTTAAAACGGGATGTTGCATTTCATTTCTATGTTTCGTGATAAGATATAATATTCATTGTGCAGTGTTATGTATACCTCGTATTCACTTGAAAAGAATGTAAATGCGACACTTCCTTGCTAGGAAATATTGTTTGCAGATGTCTACGTATCGTAGGAATAGAGTTCTAATGCTTCTTAAAACGCGATATCGCATCTCACTTCTATGTTTCATGATAAGATATAATATTCATTGCGAAGTGTCATGTATACCTCGTATTCACTTCAACAGAATGTAAATGCCAAACTCACATGCTAGGAAATATTGTTTGCAGATGTCTACGTTTCACAGCAATAGAGTACAAATGCTTCTTAAAACGAGATGTCGTATTTCATTTCTATGTTTCGTAATAAGATATAATATTCATTGTGTAATGCTATGTATACCTCGTATTCACATCAATGGAATGTAATTGCGACATTTCCTTGCTAGGAAATAACATTTGCAGGTGTCTACGCATCGTAGCAATAGAGTTCTAGTGCTCCTTAAATCGCGATATCGCATCTCACTTCTATGTTTCGATATAAGATATAATATTCATTGCGAAGTGTTATGTATACCTCGTACTCACTTCAAATTAATGTAAATGCTACACTTCCAT
Organism: Xylocopa sonorina; assembly: GCF_050948175.1. NCBI lineage: Eukaryota > Metazoa > Arthropoda > Insecta > Hymenoptera > Apidae > Xylocopa > Xylocopa sonorina. The sequence goes on along the minus strand of NW_027490193.1, from coordinate 638,317 downwards.
GCTAGGAAATAGCGATTGCAGATGTCTACGTATCGTAGCAATAGAGTTCTAATGCTTCTTAAAACGCGATATCGCATCTCACTTCTATGTTTCATGATAAGATATAATATTCATTGCGAAGTGTCATGTATACCTCGTATTCACTTCAAGAGAATGTAAATGCGACACTTCCATGCTAGGAAGTAGCGTTTGCCGATGTCTACGTATATTAGCAAAAGAGTTCTAACGCTTCTCAAAACGCGATATCGCATCTCATTCCTATGTTTCATTATAAGATATAATACTCATTGCGAAGTGTCATGTATACCTCGTATTCAATCCAAAAGAATGTAAATGCGACACTTCCATGCTAGGGAATAGCGATTCCAGATGTCTACGTATCGTAGCAATAGAGTTCTTATGCTTCTTAAAATGCGATATCGCACATCATTCCTATGTTTCATGATAAGATATAATATTCATTGCGAAGTGTCATGTATACCTCGTAATAACTTCAAAAGAATGTAAATGCGACACTTGCATGCTAGGAAATAGCGTTTGCAGATGTCTACGTACCGTAGCAATAGAGTTTTAATGCTAATTAAAACGAGATGTCGCATTTCATTTATATGTTTCGCGATGAGATACAATATTCATTGTGGAGTGTTATTTATACCTCGCATTCACTTCAAAAGAATGTAAATGCGACACTTGCATGCTAGGAAATAGCGTTTGCAGATGTCTACGTATCGTAGCAATAGAGTTCTTATGCTTCTTAAAATGCGATATCGCACATCATTCCTATGTTTCATGATAAGATATAATATTCATTGCGAAGTGTCATGTATACCTCGTAATAACTTCAAAAGAATGTAAATGCGACACTTGCATGCTAGGAAATAGCGTTTGCAGATGTCTACGTACCGTAGCGATAGAGTTCTAATGCTACTTAAAACGGGATGTTGCATTTCATTTCTATGTTTCGTGATAAGATATAATATTCATTGTGCAGTGTTATGTATACCTCGTATTCACTTGAAAAGAATGTAAATGCGACACTTCCTTGCTAGGAAATATTGTTTGCAGATGTCTACGTATCGTAGGAATAGAGTTCTAATGCTTCTTAAAACGCGATATCCCATCTCACTTCTATGTTTCATGATAAGATATAATATTCATTGCGAAGTGTCATGTATACCTCGTATTCACTTCAACAGAATGTAAATGCCAAACTCACATGCTAGGAAATATTGTTTGCAGATGTCTACGTTTCACAGCAATAGAGTACAAATGCTTCTTAAAACGAGATGTCGTATTTCATTTCTATGTTTCGTGATAAGATACAATATTCATTGTGGAGTGTTATGTATACCTCGTATTCGCTTCATAAGAATGTAAATGTGACCCTTCCATGCTAGGAAATAGCGTTTGCAGATGTCTACGTACCGTAGCAATAGAGTTTTAATGCTAATTAAAACGAGATGTCGCATTTCATTTCCATGTTTCGTGATAAGATATAATATTCATTGCGAAGTGTCATGTATACCTCGTAATAACTTCAAAAGAATGTAAATGCGACACTTGCATGCTAGGAAATAGCGTTTGCAGATGTCTACGTACCGTAGCGTTAGAGTTCTAATGCTACTTAAAACGGGATGTTGCATTTCATTTCTATGTTTCGTGATAAGATATAATATTCATTGTGCAGTGTTATGTATACCTCGTATTCACTTGAAAAGAATGTAAATGCGACACTTCCTTGCTAGGAAATATTGTTTGCAGATGTCTACGTATCGTAGGAATAGAGTTCTAATGCTTCTTAAAACGCGATATCGCATCTCACTTCTATGTTTCATGATAAGATATAATATTCATTGCGAAGTGTCATGTATACCTCGTATTCACTTCAACAGAATGTAAATGCCAAACTCACGTGCTAGGAAATATTGTTTGCAGATGTCTACGTTTCACAGCAATAGAGTACAAATGCTTCTTAAAACGAGATGTCGTATTTCATTTCTATGTTTCGTGATAAGATACAATATTCATTGTGGAGTGTTATGTATACCTCGTATTCGCTTCATAAGAATGTAAATGTGACCCTTCCATGCTAGGAAATAGCGTTTGCAGATGTCTACGTACCGTAGCAATAGAGTTTTAATGCTAATTAAAACGAGATGTCGCATTTCATTTCCATGTTTCGTGATAAGATATAATATTCATTGTGCAGTGTTATGTATACCTCGTATTCACTTGAAAAGAATGTAAATGCGAAACTCACATGCTAGGAAATATTGTTTGCAGATGTCTACGTTTCACAGCAATAGAGTACAAATGCTTCTTAAAACGAGATGTCGTATTTCATTTCTATGTTTCGTAATAAGATATAATATTCATTGTGTAATGCTATGTATACCTCGTATTCACTTCAATGGAATGTAATTGCGACATTTCCTTGCTAGGAAATATTGTTTGCAGATGTCTACGTATCGTAGCAATACAGTTCTAATGCTTCTTAAAACGCGATATCGCATTTCACTTCTATGTTTCATGATAAGATATAATATTCATTGCGAAGTGTCATGTACATCTCGTATTCGCTTCATAAGAATGTAAATGCGACCCTTCCATGCTAGGAAATAGCGTTTGCAGATGTCTACGTATCGTAGCAATAGAGTTCTAATGCTTCTTAGAACGAGATGTCGCATTTCATTTCTATGTTTCGTGATAAGATATAATATTCATTGCGAAGTGCCATGTATACCTCGTATTCACATCAAATGAATGTAAATGCGACACTTCCATGCTAGGAAATAGAGTTTGCAGATGTCTACGTATCGTAGCAACAGATTTCTAATGCTTCTTAAAACGAGATGTCGCATTTCATTTCTATGTTTCGTGATAAGATATAATATTCATTGTGGAGTGTTATGTATACCTCGTATTCACTTGAAAAGAATGTAAATGCGACACTTCCTTGCTAGGAAATATTGTTTGCAGATGACTACGTATCGTAGAAATAGAGTTCTAATGCTTCTTAAAACGCGATATCGCATCTCACTTCTATGTTTCATGATCAGATATAATATTCATTACGAAGTGTCATGTATACCTCGTACTCACTACAAAAGAATGTAAATGCGACACTCACATGCTAGGAAATATTGTTGGCAGATGTCTACGTATCACAGCAATGGAGTACTAATGCTTCTTAAAACGAGATGTCGTATTTCATTTCTATGTTTCGTAGTAAGATATAATATTCATTGTGGAATGTTATGTATACCTCGTATTCACTTTAATGGAATGTAAGTGCGACATTTCCATGCTAGGATATTGCGTTTGCAGATGTCTACGTATCGTTGCAATAGAGTTCTAATGCTACTTAAAACGAGATGTCGCATTTCATTTCTACGTTTCGTGATAAGATATAATATTCATTTTGGAGTGTTACGTATACCTCGCATTCACTTCAAAAGTATGTAAATGCGACACTTCCTTGCTAGGAAATAACATTTGCAGATGTCTACGCATCGTAGCAATAGAGTTCTAATGCTTCTTAAAACGCGATATCGCATCTCACTTCTATGTTTCATGATAAGATATAATATTCATTGCGAAGTGTCATGTACACCTCGTATTCACTTCAAAAGAATGTAAATGCGACACTTCCATGCTAGGAAATAGCGTTTGCAGATGTCTAGGTATCGTAGGAATAGAATTCTAATGCTTCTTAAAACGCGATATCGCATCTCACTTCTATGTTTCATGATAAGATATAATATTCATTGCGAAGTGTTATGTACACCTCGTATTATCTTCAAAAGAATGTAAATGCGGCACTTCCATGCTAGGAAATAGCGTTTGCAGATGTCTACGTATCGTAGCAATAGAGTTCTGATGCTTCCTAAAACGCGATATCGCATCTCACTTCTATGTTTCATGATAAGATATAATATTCATTGCGAAGTGTCATGTTTACCTCGTTCTCACTACAAAAGAATGTAAATGCGACACTCCCATGCTAGGAAATATTGTTTGCAGATGTCTACGTATCACAGCAATAGAGTACTAATGCTTCTTAAAACGAGATGTTGTATTTCATTTCTATGTTTCGTAATAAGATATAATATTCATTGTGTAATGTTATGTATACCTCGTATTCACTTCAATGGAATGTAAGTGCGACATTTCCTTGCTAGGAAATATTGTTTGCAGATGTCTACGTATATTAGCAATAGAGTACTAATGCTTCTTAAAACGATATGTTGTATTTCATTTCTATGTTTCTTAATAAAATATAACATTCATTGTGTAATGTTATGTATACCTCGTATTCACTTCAATGGAATGTAAGTGTGACATTTCCTTGCTAGGAAATATTGTTTGCAGATGTCTACGTATATTAGCAATAGAGTTCTAATGCTTCTCAGAATGCGATATAGCACCTCATTCCTATGTTTCATGATAAGATATAATATTCATTGCCAAGTGTCATGTACACCTCGTATTCACTTCAAAAGAATGTAAATGCGACACTTCCATGCTAGGAAATAGCGTTTGCAGATGTCTAGGTATCGTAGGAATAGAATTCTAATGCTTCTTAAAACGCGATATCGCATCTCACTTCTAAGTTTCATGATAAGATATAATATATTCATTGCGATGTGTCATGTATACCTCGTATTATCTTTAAAAGAATGTAAATGCGGCACTTCCATGCTAGGAAATAGCGTTTGCAGATGTCTACGTATCGTAGCAATAGAGTTCTAATGCTTCCTAAAATGAGAAGTAGTATTTCATTTCTATGTTTCGTAGTAAGATATAATATTCATTGTGGAATGTTATGTATACCTCGTATTCACTTTAATGGAATGTAAGTGCGACATTTCCATGCTAGGATATTGCGTTTGCAGATGTCTACGTATCGTTGCAATAGAGTTCTAATGCTACTTAAAACGAGATGTCGCATTTCATTTCTACGTTTCGTGATAAGATATAATATTCATTTTGGAGTGTTACGTATACCTCGCATTCACTTCAAAAGAATGTAAATGCGACACTTGCATGCTAGGAAATAGCGTTTGCAGATGTCTACGTACCGTAGCGATAGAGTTCTAATGCTACTTAAAACGGGATGTTGCATTTCATTTCTATGTTTCGTGATAAGATATAATATTCATTGTGCAGTGTTATGTATACCTCGTATTCACTTGAAAAGAATGTAAATGCGACACTTCCTTGCTAGGAAATATTGTTTGCAGTTGTCTACGTATCGTAGGAATAGAGTTCTAATGCTTCTTAAAACGCGATATCGCATCTCACTTCTATGTTTCATGATAAGATATAATATTCATTGCGAAGTGTCATGTATACCTCGTATTCACTTCAACAGAATGTAAATGCCAAACTCACATGCTAGGAAATATTGTTTGCAGATGTCTACGTTTCACAGCAATAGAGTACAAATGCTTCTTAAAACGAGATGTCGTATTTCATTTCTATGTTTCGTGATAAGATACAATATTCATTGTGGAGTGTTATGTATACCTCGTATTCGCTTCATAAGAATGTAAATGTGACCCTTCCATGCTAGGAAATAGCGTTTGCAGATGTCTACGTACCGTAGCAATAGAGTTTTAATGCTAATTAAAACGAGATGTCGCATTTCATTTCCATGTTTCGTGATAAGATATAATATTCATTGTGCAGTGTTATGTATACCTCGTATTCACTTGAAAAGAATGTAAATGCGAAACTCACATGCTAGGAAATATTGTTTGCAGATGTCTACGTTTCACAGCAATAGAGTACAAATGCTTCTTAAAACGAGATGTCGTATTTCATTTCTATGTTTCGTAATAAGATATAATATTCATTGTGTAATGCTATGTATACCTCGTATTCACTTCAATGGAATGTAATTGCGACATTTCCTTGCTAGGAAATATTGTTTGCAGATGTCTACGTATCGTAGCAATACAGTTCTAATGCTTCTTAAAACGCGATATCGCATTTCACTTCTATGTTTCATGATAAGATATAATATTCATTGCGAAGTGTCATGTACATCTCGTATTCGCTTCATAAGAATGTAAATGCGACCCTTCCATGCTAGGAAATAGCGTTTGCAGATGTCTACGTATCGTAGCAATAGAGTTCTAATGCTTCTTAGAACGAGATGTCGCATTTCATTTCTATGTTTCGTGATAAGATATAATATTCATTGCGAAGTGCCATGTATACCTCGTATTCACATCAAATGAATGTAAATGCGACACTTCCATGCTAGGAAATAGAGTTTGCAGATGTCTACGTATCGTAGCAACAGATTTCTAATGCTTCTTAAAACGAGATGTCGCATTTCATTTCTATGTTTCGTGATAAGATATAATATTCATTGTGGAGTGTTATGTATACCTCGTATTCACTTGAAAAGAATGTAAATGCGACACTTCCTTGCTAGGAAATATTGTTTGCAGATGACTACGTATCGTAGAAATAGAGTTCTAATGCTTCTTAAAACGCGATATCGCATCTCACTTCTATGTTTCATGATCAGATATAATATTCATTACGAAGTGTCATGTATACCTCGTACTCACTACAAAAGAATGTAAATGCGACACTCACATGCTAGGAAATATTGTTGGCAGATGTCTACGTATCACAGCAATGGAGTACTAATGCTTCTTAAAACGAGATGTCGTATTTCATTTCTATGTTTCGTAATAAGATATAATATTCATTGTGTAATGTTATGTATACCTCGTATTCACTTTAATGGAATGTAAGTGCGACATTTCCATGCTAGGAAATAGCGTTTGCAGATGTCTAGGTATCGTAGGAATAGAATTCTAATGCTTCTTAAAACGCGATATCGCATCTCACTTCTATGTTTCATGATAAGATATAATATTCATTGCGAAGTGTTATGTACACCTCGTATTATCTTCAAAAGAATGTAAATGCGGCACTTCCATGCTAGGAAATAGCGTTTGCAGATGTCTACGTATCGTAGCAATAGAGTTCTGATGCTTCCTAAAACGCGATATCGCATCTCACTTCTATGTTTCATGATAAGATATAATATTCATTGCGAAGTGTCATGTTTACCTCGTACTCACTACAAAAGAATGTAAATGCGACACTCCCATGCTAGGAAATATTGTTTGCAGATGTTTACGTATCACAGCAATAGAGTACTAATGCTTCTTAAAACGAGATGTTGTATTTCATTTCTATGTTTCGTAATAAGATATAATATTCATTGTGTAATGTTATGTATACCTCGTATTCACTTCAATGGAATGTAAGTGCGACATTTCCTTGCTAGGAAATATTGTTTGCAGATGTCTACGTATATTAGCAATAGAGTACTAATGCTTCTTAAAACGATATGTTGTATTTCATTTCTATGTTTCTTAATAAAATATAACATTCATTGTGTAATGTTATGTATACCTCGTATTCACTTCAATGGAATGTAAGTGCGACATTTCCTTGCTAGGAAATATTGTTTGCAGATGTCTACGTATATTAGCAATAGAGTTCTAATGCTTCTCAGAATGCGATATAGCACCTCATTCCTATGTTTCATGATAAGATATAATATTCATTGCGAAGTGTCATGTACACCTCGTATTCACTTCAAAAGAATGTAAATGCGACACTTCCATGCTAGGAAATAGCGTTTGCAGATGTCTAGGTAACGTAGGAATAGAATTCTAATGCTTCTTAAAACGCGATATCGCATTTCACTTCTAAGTTTCATGATAAGATATAATATATTCATTGCGATGTGTCATGTATACCTCGTATTATCTTTAAAAGAATGTAAATGCGGCACTTCCATGCTAGGAAATAGCGTTTGCAGATGTCTACGTATCGTAGCAATAGAGTTCTAATGCTTCCTAAAATGAGAAGTAGTATTTCATTTCTATGTTTCGTAGTAAGATATAATATTCATTGTGGAATGTTATGTATACCTCGTATTCACTTTAATGGAATGTAAGTGCGACATTTCCATGCTAGGATATTGCGTTTGCAGATGTCTACGTATCGTTGCAATAGAGTTCTAATGCTACTTAAAACGAGATGTCGCATTTCATTTCTACGTTTCGTGATAAGATATAATATTCATTTTGGAGTGTTACGTATACCTCGCATTCACTTCAAAGAGTGTAAATGCGACACTTCCTTGCTAGGAAATAACATTTGCAGATGTCTACGCATCGTAGCAATAGAGTTCTAATGCTTCTTAAAACGCGATATCGCATCTCACTTCTATGTTTCATGATAAGATATAATATTCATTGCGAAGTGTCATGTACACCTCGTATTCACTTCAAAAGAATGTAAATGCGACACTTCCATGCTAGGAAATAGCGTTTGCAGATGTCTAGGTATCGTAGGAATAGAATTCTAATGCTTCTTAAAACGCGATATCGCATCTCACTTCTATGTTTCATGATAAGATATAATATTCATTGCGAAGTGTTATGTACACCTCGTATTATCTTCAAAAGAATGTAAATGCGGCACTTCCATGCTAGGAAATAGCGTTTGCAGATGTCTACGTATCGTAGCAATAGAGTTCTGATGCTTCCTAAAACGCGATATCGCATCTCACTTCTATGTTTCATGATAAGATATAATATTCATTGCGAAGTGTCATGTTTACCTCGTACTCACTACAAAAGAATGTAAATGCGACACTCCCATGCTAGGAAATATTGTTTGCAGATGTCTACGTATCACAGCAATAGAGTACTAATGCTTCTTAAAACGAGATGTTGTATTTCATTTCTATGTTTCGTAATAAGATATAATATTCATTGTGTAATGTTATGTATACCTCGTATTCACTTCAATGGAATGTAAGTGCGACATTTCCTTGCTAGGAAATATTGTTTGCAGATGTCTACGTATATTAGCAATAGAGTTCTAATGCTTCTCAGAATGCGATATAGCACCTCATTCCTATGTTTCATGATAAGATATAATATTCATTGCGAAGTGTCATGTACACCTCGTATTCACTTCAAAAGAATGTAAATGCGACACTTCCATGCTAGGAAATAGCGTTTGCAGATGTCTAGGTATCGTAGGAATAGAATTCTAATGCTTCTTAAAACGCGATATCGCATCTCACTTCTAAGTTTCATGATAAGATATAATATATTCATTGCGATGTGTCATGTATACCTCGTATTATCTTTAAAAGAATGTAAATGCGGCACTTCCATGCTAGGAAATAGCGTTTGCAGATGTCTACGTATCGTAGCAATAGAGTTCTGATGCTTCCTAAAACGCGATATCGCATCTCACTTCTATGTTTCATGATAAGATATAATATTCATTGCGAAGTGTCATGTTTACCTCGTACTCACTACAAAAGAATGTAAATGCGACACTCCCATGCTAGGAAATATTGTTTGCAGATGTCTACGTATCACAGCAATAGAGTACTAATGCTTCTTAAAACGAGATGTTGTATTTCATTTCTATGTTTCGTAATAAGATATAATATTCATTGTGTAATGTTATGTATACCTCGTATTCACTACAATGGAATGTAAGTGCGACATTTCCTTGCTAGGAAATATTGTTTGCAGATGTCTACGTATATTAGCAATAGAGTACTAATGCTTCTTAAAACGATATGTTGTATTTCATTTCTATGTTTCTTAATAAAATATAACATTCATTGTGTAATGTTATGTATACCTCGTATTCACTTCAATGGAATGTAAGTGCGACATTTCCTTGCTAGGAAATATTGTTTGCAGATGTCTACGTATATTAGCAATAGAGTTCTAATGCTTCTCAGAATGCGATATAGCACCTCATTCCTATGTTTCATGATAAGATATAGTATTCATTGCGAAGTGTCATGTACACCTCGTATTCACTTCAAAAGAATGTAAATGCGACACTTCCATGCTAGGAAATAGCGTTTGCAGATGTCTAGGTATCGTAGGAATAGAATTCTAATGCTTCTTAAAACGCGATATCGCATCTCACTTCTAAGTTTCATGATAAGATATAATATATTCATTGCGATGTGTCATGTATACCTCGTATTATCTTTAAAAGAATGTAAATGCGGCACTTCCATGCTAGGAAATAGCGTTTGCAGATGTCTACGTATCGTAGCAATAGAGTTCTAATGCTTCCTAAAATGAGAAGTAGTATTTCATTTCTGTGTTTCGTAGTAAGATATAATATTCATTGTGGAATGTTATGTATACCTCGTATTCACTTTAATGGAATGTAAGTGCGACATTTCCATGCTAGGATATTGCGTTTGCAGATGTCTACGTATCGTTGCAATAGAGTTCTAATGCTACTTAAAACGAGATGTCGCATTTCATTTCTACGTTTCGTGATAAGATATAATATTCATTTTGGAGTGTTACGTATACCTCGCATTCACTTCAAAAGAATGTAAATGCGACACTTCCTTGCTAGGAAATAGCGTCTGCAGATGTCTACGCATCGAGGCAATAGAGTTCTAATGCTTCTTAAAACTCGATATCGCATCTCACTTCTATGTTTCTTGATTAGATATAATATTCATTGCGAAGTGTCATGTATACCTCGTATTCACTTCAAAAGAATGTAAATGCAACTATTCCTTGCTAGGAAATAGCGTTTGCAGATGTATCCGCATCGAGGCCATAGATTTCTAACGCTTCTTAGAACCCGATATCGCATCTCACTTCTATGTTTCATGATAAGATATAATATACATCGCGAAGTGTCATGTACACCTCGTATTCAGTACAAAAGAATGTAAATGCGAGACTTCCATGCTAGGAAATAGCGTCTGCAGATGTCTACGCGTCGAGGCAATAGTGTTCTAATACTTCTTAAAACGCGATATCGCATCTCACATCTATGTTTCATTATAAGACATAATATTCATTCCGAAGTGTCATGTATACCTCGAATTCACTTCAAAAGAATGTAAATGCGACACTTCCATGCTAGGAAATAGCGTTTGCAGATATCTCCGCATCGATGCAATATGGTTATGATGCTTCTTAAAACGCGCTATCGCATCTCATTCCTGTGTTACATGATAAGATATAATGTTCAATGCGAATTGTAATGTGTACCTCGCATTCACTTCAAAACAATGTATCTGCGAATCTTCCTTGCTAGGAAATAGCGTTTGCAGATATTTATGTATCGTAGCAATAGAGTTCTAATGCTACTTAAAACGAGATGTCGCATTTCATTTCTATGTTTCGTGATAAGATACAATATTCATTGCGAAGTGTTATGTATATCTCGTACTGACTTCAAAAGAATGTAAATGCGACACTTCCATGCTAGGAAATAGCGTTTGCAGATGTCTACGCATCGTAAAAATAGAGTTCTAGTGCTTCTTAATTCGCGATGTCGCATCTCATTTCTATGTTTCGTGATAAGATATGATATTCATTGCGAAGTGTCATGTCCACCTCGTATTCAATACAAAAGAATGTAAATGTGACACTTCCATGCAAGGAAATAGCGTCTGCAGATGTCTACGCGTCGAGGCAATAGAGTTCTAATGCTACTTAAAACGCGATATCGCATCTCACATCTATGTTTCATTATAAGACAAAATGTTCATTGCGAAGTGTCATGTATGTCTCGTATTCACTTCAATAGAATGTAAATGCGAACCTTCCTTGCTAGGAAATAGCGTTTGCAGATGCCTACGTATCGTAGCAATAGAGTTCTAATGCTTCTTAAAGCGCGATATCGCATCTCACTTCTATGTTTCATGATAAGAAATAATACTCATTGCGAAGTGTCATCTATACCTCGTATTCTCTCCAAACGAATGTAAATGCGAAACTTCCCTGCTAGGAAATAGCGTATTCAGATGTCCACGTATCGTAGCAAAAGGGTTCTAATGCTACTTAAATCGCGATATCGCGTCTCATTTCTATGTTTCGTGATAAGATATAATATTCATTGCGAAGTGTCATGTACACCTCGTACTCAATTCAAAAGAAACTAAATGCGACTATTGCTTGCTAGGAAATAGCGTTTGCAGATGTCTACGTATCGTAGCAATAGAGTTCTAATGCTACTTAAATCGCGATATCGCATCTCTCTTCTATGTTTCATGATAAGGTATAATATTAATTGCGAAGAGTCATGTATACCTCGTATTCACTTCAAAAGTATGTAAATGCGACGTTTCCATCCTAGGAAATAGCGTTCGCAGATGTCTACGTATCGTAGCAATAGAGCCCTAAACTTCTTAAAACGAGATGTCGCATTTAATTTCTATGTTTCGTGATAAGGTATAATATTCATTGCGAAGTGTCATGTATACCTCCTATTCACACCAAACGAATGTAAATGCGACACATCCTTGCTAGGAAATAGCGTCTGCAGATGTCTACGCATCGAGGCAATAGAGTTCTAATGCTTCTTAAAACTCGATATCGCATCTCACTTCTTTGTTTCTTGATTAGATATAATATTCATTGCGAAGTGTCACGTATACCTCGTATTCACTTCAAAAGAATGTAAATGCAACTATTCCTTGCTAGGAAATAGCGTTTGCAGATGTATCCGCATCGAGGCCATAGAGTTCTAACGCTTCTTAGAACCCGATATCGCATCTCACTTCTATGTTTCATGATAAGATATAATATACATCGCGAAGTGTCATGTACACCTCGTATTCAATACAAAAGAATGTAAATGCGACACTTCCATGCTAGGAAATAGCGTCTGCAGATGTCTACGCGTCGAGGCAATAGTGTTCTAATACTTCTTAAAACGCGATATCGCATCTCACATCTATGTTTCATTACAAGACATAATATTCATTCCGAAGTGTCATGTATACCTCGAATTCACTTCAAAAGAATGTAAATGTGACACTTCCATGCTAGGAAATAGCGTTTGCAGATATCTCCGCATCGATGCAATATGGTTATAATGCTTCTTAAAACGCGCGATCGCATCTCATTCCTGTGTTACATGATAAGATATAATGTTCAATGCGAATTGTAATGTGTACCTCGCATTCACTTCAAAACAATGTAAATGCGAATCTTCCTTGCTAGGAAATAGCGTTTGCAGATATTTATGTATCGTAGCAATAGAGTTCTAATGCTACTTAAAACGAGATGTCGCATTTCATTTCTATGTTTCGTGATAAGATACAATATTCATTGCGAAGTGTTATGTATATCTCGTACTCACTTCAAAAGAATGTAAATGCGACACTTCCATGCTAGGAAATAGCGTTTGCAGATCTCTACGTATCGTAAAAATAGAGTTCTAGTGCTTCTTAAATCGCGATGTCGCATCTCATTTCTATGTTTCGTGATAAGATATGATATTCATTGCGAAGTGTCATGTCCACCTCGTATTCAATACAAAAGAATGTAAATGTGACACTTCCATGCTAGGAAATAGCGTCTGCAGATGTCTACGCGTCGAGGCAATAGAGTTCTAATGCTACTTAAAACGCGATATCGCATCCCACATCTATGTTTCATTATAAGACAAAATGTTCATTGCGAAGTGTCATGTATGTCTCGTATTCACTTCAATAGAATGTAAATGCGGACCTTCCTTGCTAGGAAATAGCGTTTGCAGATGCCTACGTATCGTAGCAATAGAGTTCTAATGCTTCTTAAAGCGCGATATCGCATCTCACTTCTAAGTTTCATGATAAGATATAATATATTCATTGCGATGTGTCATGTATACCTCGTATTATCTTTAAAAGAATGTAAATGCGGCACTTCCATGCTAGGAAATAGCGTTTGCAGATGTCTACGCATCGAGGCAATAGAGTTCTAATGCTTCTTAAAACTCGATATCGCATCTCACTTCTATGTTTCTTGATTAGATATAATATTCATTGCGAAGTGTCAGGTATACCTCGTATTCACTTCAAAAGAATGTAAATGCAACTATTCCTTGCTAGGAAATAGCGTTTGCAGATGTATCCGCATCGAGGCCATAGATTTCTAACGCTTCTTAGAACCCGATATCGCATCTCACTTCTATGTTTCATGATAAGATATAATATACATCGCGAAGTGTCATGTACACCTCGTATTCAGTACAAAAGAATGTAAATGCGACACTTCCATGCTAGGAAATAGCGTCTGCAGATGTCTACGCGTCGAGGCAATAGTGTTCTAATACTTCTTAAAACGCGATATCGCATCTCACATCTATGTTTCATTATAAGACATAATATTCATTCCGAAGTGTCATGTATACCTCGAATTCACTTCAAAAGAATGTAAATGCGACACTTCCATGCTAGGAAATAGCGTTTGCAGATATCTCCGCATCGATGCAATATGGTTATAATGCTTCTTAAAACGCGCTATCGCATCTCATTCCTGTGTTACATGATAAGATATAATGTTCAATGCGAATTGTAATGTGTACCTCGCATTCACTTCAAAACAATGTATCTGCGAATCTTCCTTGCTAGGAAATAGCGTTTGCAGATATTTATGTATCGTAGCAATAGAGTTCTAATGCTACTTAAAACGAGATGTCGCATTTCATTTCTATGTTTCGTGATAAGATACAATATTCATTGCGAAGTGTTATGTATATCTCGTACTGACTTCAAAAGAATGTAAATGCGACACTTCCATGCTAGGAAATAGCGTTTGCAGATGTCTACGCATCGTAAAAATAGAGTTCTAGTGCTTCTTAATTCGCGATGTCGCATCTCATTTCTATGTTTCGTGATAAGATATGATATTCATTGCGAAGTGTCATGTCCACCTCGTATTCAATACAAAAGAATGTAAATGTGACACTTCCATGCAAGGAAATAGCGTCTGCAGATGTCTACGCGTCGAGGCAATAGAGTTCTAATGCTACTTAAAACGCGATATCGCATCTCACATCTATGTTTCATTATAAGACAAAATGTTCATTGCGAAGTGTCATGTATGTCTCGTATTCACTTCAATAGAATGTAAATGCGAACCTTCCTTGCTAGGAAATAGCGTTTGCAGATGCCTACGTATCGTAGCAATAGAGTTCTAATGCTTCTTAAAGCGCGATATCGCATCTCACTTCTATGTTTCATGATAAGAAATAATACTCATTGCGAAGTGTCATCTATACCTCGTATTCTCTCCAAACGAATGTAAATGCGAAACTTCCCTGCTAGGAAATAGCGTATTCAGATGTCCACGTATCGTAGCAAAAGGGTTCTAATGCTACTTAAATCGCGATATCGCGTCTCATTTCTATGTTTCGTGATAAGATATAATATTCATTGCGAAGTGTCATGTACACCTCGTACTCAATTCAAAAGAAACTAAATGCGACTATTGCTTGCTAGGAAATAGCGTTTGCAGATGTCTACGTATCGTAGCAATAGAGTTCTAATGCTACTTAAATCGCGATATCGCATCTCTCTTCTATGTTTCATGATAAGGTATAATATTAATTGCGAAGAGTCATGTATACCTCGTATTCACTTCAAAAGTATGTAAATGCGACGTTTCCATCCTAGGAAATAGCGTTCGCTGATGTCTACGTATCGTAGCAATAGAGCCCTAAACTTCTTAAAACGAGATGTCGCATTTAATTTCTATGTTTCGTGATAAGGTATAATATTCATTGCGAAGTGTCATGTATACCTCCTATTCACACCAAACGAATGTAAATGCGACACATCCTTGCTAGGAAATAGCGTCTGCAGATGTCTACGCATCGAGGCAATAGAGTTCTAATGCTTCTTAAAACTCGATATCGCATCTCACTTCTTTGTTTCTTGATTAGATATAATATTCATTGCGAAGTGTCACGTATACCTCGTATTCACTTCAAAAGAATGTAAATGCAACTATTCCTTGCTAGGAAATAGCGTTTGCAGATGTATCCGCATCGAGGCCATAGAGTTCTAACGCTTCTTAGAACCCGATATCGCATCTCACTTCTATGTTTCATGATAAGATATAATATACATCGCGAAGTGTCATGTACACCTCGTATTCAATACAAAAGAATGTAAATGCGACACTTCCATGCTAGGAAATAGCGTCTGCAGATGTCTACGCGTCGAGGCAATAGTGTTCTAATACTTCTTAAAACGCGATATCGCATCTCACATCTATGTTTCATTATAAGACATAATATTCATTCCGAAGTATCATGTATACCTCGAATTCACTTCAAAAGAATGTAAATGCGACACTTCCATGCTAGGAAATAGCGTTTGCAGATATCTCCGCATCGATGCAATATGGTTATAATGCTTCTTAAAACGCGCGATCGCATCTCATTCCTGTGTTACATGATAAGATATAATGTTCAATGCGAATTGTAATGTGTACCTCGCATTCACTTCAAAACAATGTAAATGCGAATCTTCCTTGCTAGGAAATAGCGTTTGCAGATATTTATGTATCGTAGCAATAGAGTTCTAATGCTACTTAAAACGAGATGTCGCATTTCATTTCTATGTTTCGTGATAAGATACAATATTCATTGCGAAGTGTTATGTATATCTCGTACTCACTTCAAAAGAATGTAAATGCGACACTTCCATGCTAGCAAATAGCGTTTGCAGATCTCTACGTATCGTAAAAATAGAGTTCTAGTGCTTCTTAAATCGCGATGTCGCATCTCATTTCTATGTTTCGTGATAAGATATGATATTCATTGCGAAGTGTCATGTCCACCTCGTATTCAATACAAAAGAATGTAAATGTGACACTTCCATGCTAGGAAATAGCGTCTGCAGATGTCTACGCGTCGAGGCAATAGTGTTCTAATACTTCTTAAAACGCGATATCGCATCTCACATCTATGTTTCATTATAAGACATAATATTCATTCCGAAGTGTCATGTATACCTCGAATTCACTTCAAAAGAATGTAAATGCGACACTTCCATGCTAGGAAATAGCGTTTGCAGATATCTCCGCATCGATGCAATATGGTTATAATGCTTCTTAAAACGCGCGATTGCATCTCATTCCTGTGTTACATGATAAGATATAATGTTCAATGCGAATTGTAATGTGTACCTCGCATTCACTTCAAAACAATGTAAATGCGAATCTTCCTTGCTAGGAAATAGCGTTTGCAGATATTTATGTATCGTAGCAATAGAGTTCTAATGCTACTTAAAACGAGATGTCGCATTTCATTTCTATGTTTCGTGATAAGATACAATATTCATTGCGAAGTGTTATGTATATCTCGTACTCACTTCAAAAGAATGTAAATGCGACACTTCCATGCTAGGAAATAGCGTTTGCAGATGTCTACGTATCGTAAAAATAGAGTTCTAGTGCTTCTTAAATCGCGATGTCGCATCTCATTTCTATGTTTCGTGATAAGATATGATATTCATTGCGAAGTGTCATGTCCACCTCGTATTCAATACAAAAGAATGTAAATGTGACACTTCCATGCTAGGAAATAGCGTCTGCAGATGTCTACGCGTCGAGGCAATAGAGTTCTAATGCTACTTAAAACGCGATATCGCATCTCACATCTATGTTTCATTATAAGACAAAATGTTCATTGCGAAGTGTCATGTATGTCTCGTATTCACTTCAATAGAATGTAAATGCGAACCTTCCTTGCTAGGAAATAGCGTTTGCAGAAGCCTACGTATCGTAGCAATAGAGTTCTAATGCTTCTTAAAGCGCGATATCGCATCTCACTTCTATGTTTCATGATAAGAAATAATACTCATTGCGAAGTGTCATCTATACCTCGTATTCTCTCCAAACGAATGTAAATGCGAAACTTCCCTGCTAGGAAATAGCGTATTCAGATGTCCACGTATCGTAGCAAAAGGGTTCTAATGCTACTTAAATCGCGATATCGCGTCTCATTTCTATGTTTCGTGATAAGATATAATATTCATTGCGAAGTGTCATGTACACCTCGTATTCATTTCAAAAGAAACTAAATGCGACTATTGCTTGCTAGGAAATAGCGTTTGCAGATGTCTACGTATCGTAGCAATAGAGTTCTAATGCTACTTAAATCGCGATATCGCATCTCTCTTCTATGTTTCATGATAAGGTATAATATTCATTGCGAAGAGTCATGTATACCTCGTATTCACTTCAAAAGAATGTAAATGCGAATCTTCCTTGCTCGGAAATAGCGTTTGCAGGTGTCTACGTATCGTAGCAATAGAGTTCTAATGCTTCTCAAAACGCGATATAGCATCTCATTTATATGCTTCATGATAAGATATAATATTCATTGCGAAGTGTAATGTATACCTCGTATTCACTCCAAACGAATGTAAATGCGACTATTCCTTGCTAGGAAATAGCGATTGCATATGCCTACGTATCGTAGCAATGGAGTTCTAATGCTACTTAGATCGCAATATCGCATCTCACTTCTATGTTACATGATAAGATATAATATTGATTGCGAAGTGTCATGTATACCTCGTATTCATTTCAAAAGAATGTAAGTGCGGCACTTCCATGCTAGGATTAGCGTTTGCAGATGTCTCCGCATCGACGCCATAGAGTTCTAATGCTACTTACAACGCGATATCGCATCTCTCTTCTATGTTTCATGATAAGATATAATATTCATCGCAAAGTGTCATGTATACCTCGTATTCACTCCAAACGAATGTAAATGCGACACTTCCTAGCTAGGAAATAGCGTAATCAGATGTCTACGTATCGTAGCAATAGAGTTCTAATGCTTCATAAATCGCGATTTCGCATCTCATTTCTATGTTTCGTGATAAGATATAATATTCATTGAGAAGTGTCATGAATACCTCGTATTCACGTCAAAAGAATGTAAATGCGACTATTGCTTGCTAGGAAACAGCGTTTGCAGATGTCTACGTATCGTAGCAAAAGCGTTCTAATGCTACTTAAATCGCGATATCACATCTCGTTTATATGTTTCGTGATAAGATATAATATTCATTGCGAAGTGTCATGTATACCTCGTATTCACTTCAAAAGAATGTAAATGCGACTACTGCTTGCTAGGAAATAGCGTTTGCAGAAGTCTACGTATCGTAGCAATAGCGTTCTAATCCTACTTAAATCGCGATATCGCATCTCATTTCTATGTTTCGTGATAAGATATAATATTCATTGCGAAGTGTCATGTACACCTCGTATTCACTTCAAAAGAATGTAAATGCGACTAATGCTTGCTAGGATATAGCGTTTGCAGATGTCTACGTATCGTAGCAATAGCGTTCTAATGCTACTTAAATCGCGATATCACATCTCATTTATATGTTTCGTGATAAGATATAATATTCATTGCGAAGTGTCGTGTATACCCCGTATTCACTTCACAAGAATGTAAGTGCGACACTTCCATGCTAGGAAATAGCGTTTGCAGATGTCTCCGCATCGAGGCCATAGAGTTCTAATGCTTCCTAAATCGCGATATCGCATCTCTCTTCTATGTTTCATGATAAGATATAATATTCATTGCGAAGTGTCATGTATACCTCCTATTCACTTCAAAAGAATGTAAATGCGACTATTGCTTGCTAGGAAATAGCGTTTGCAGAAGTCTACGTATCGTAGCAATAGCGTTCTAATCCTACTTAAATCGCGATATCGCATCTCATTTCTATGTTTCGTGATAAGATATAATATTCATTGCGAAGTGTCATGTACACCTCGTATTCACTGCAAAAGAATGTAAATGCGACTAATGCTTCCTAGGAAATAGCGTTTGCAGATGTCTACGTATCGTAGCAATAGCGTTCTAATGCTACTTAAATCGCGATATCGCATCTCATTTATATGTTTCGTGATAAGATATAATATTCATTGCGAAGTGTCGTGTATACCCCGTATTCACTTCAAAAGAATGTAAGTGCGACACTTCCATGCTAGGAAATAGCGTTTGCAGATGTCTCCGCATCGAGGCCATAGAGTTCTAATGCTTCTTAAAACGCGATATCGCATCTCTCCTCTATGTTTCATGTTAAGATATAATATTCATTGCGAAGTGTCATGTATACCTCGTATTCACTTCAAAAGAATGTAAATGCGACTATTGCTTGCTAGGAAATAGCATTTGCAGATGTCTACGTATCGTAGCGATAGAGTTCTAATGCTACTTAAATCGCGATATCGCCTCTCATTTCTATGTTTCGTGATAAGATATAATATTCATTGCGAAGTGTCATGTACACCTCGTATTCACTTCAAAGGAATGTAAATGCGACACGTCCATGCTAGGAAACAGCGTTTGCAGATATCTCCGCATCGATGCAATATGGTTATAATGCTTCTTAAAACGCGCGATCGCATCTCATTCCTGTGTTACATGATAAGATATAATGTTCAATGCGAATTGTAATGTGTACCTCGCATTCACTTCAAAACAATGTAAATGCGAATCTTCCTTGCTAGGAAATAGCGTTTGCAGATATTTATGTATCGTAGCAATAGAGTTCTAATGCTACTTAAAACGAGATGTCGCATTTCATTTCTATGTTTCGTGATAAGATACAATATTCATTGCGAAGTGTTATGTATATCTCGTACTCACTTCAAAAGAATGTAAATGCGACACTTCCATGCTAGGAAATAGCGTTTGCAGATGTCTACGTATCGTAAAAATAGAGTTCTAGTGCTTCTTAAATCGCGATGTCGCATCTCATTTCTATGTTTCGTGATAAGATATGATATTCATTGCGAAGTGTCATGTCCACCTCGTATTCAATACAAAAGAATGTAAATGTGACACTTCCATGCTAGGAAATAGCGTCTGCAGATGTCTACGCGTCGAGGCAATAGAGTTCTAATGCTACTTAAAACGCGATATCGCATCTCACATCTATGTTTCATTATAAGACAAAATGTTCATTGCGAAGTGTCATGTATGTCTCGTATTCACTTCAATAGAATGTAAATGCGAACCTTCCTTGCTAGGAAATAGCGTTTGTAGATGCCTACGTATCGTAGCAATAGAGTTCTAATGCTTCTTAAAGCGCGATATCGCATCTCATTTCTATGTTTCGTGATAAGATATAATATTCATTGCGAAGTGTCATGCACACCTCGTATTCACTTCAAAAGAATGTAAATGCGACTAATGCTTGCTAGGAAATAGCGTTTGCAGATGTCTACGTATCGTAGCAATAGAGTTCTAATGCTACTTAAATCGCGATATCGCATCTCATTTCTATGTTTCGTGATAAGATATAATATTCATTTCGAAGTATCATGTACACCTCGTATTCACTTCAAAAGAATGTAAATGCGACTAATGCTTGCTAGGAAATAGCGTTTGCAGATGTCTACGTATCGTAGCAATAGCGTCCTAATGCTTCTTAGATCGCGATATCGCATCTCATTTCTATGTTTCGTGATAAGTTATAATATTCATTCCGAAGTGTCATGTAAACCTCGAATTCACTTCAAAAGAATGTAAATGCGACTGTTGCTTGCTAGGAAATAGCGATTGCAGTTGTCTACGTATCGTAGCAATAGAGTTCTAATGCTTCTCAAAACGCGATATCGCATCTCATTTCTATGTTTCCTGATAAGATATAACATTCATGCCGAAGTGTCATGTATACCTCGCATTCACTTCAAAAGAATGTAAATGCGACTATTGCTTGCTGGGAAATAGCGTTTGCAGATGTCTACGTATCGTAGCAATAGCGTTCTAATGGTTCTTACATCGCGATACCGCATCTCATTTCTATGTTTCATTATAAGATATAATATTCATTGCGAAGTGTCACGTATACCTCGTATTCACATCAGAAGAATGTAAATGCGACTATTCCTTGCTAGGGCATAGCGTTTGCAGATGCCTACATATCGTACCAATGGAGTTCTAATGCTACATAAATCGCGATTTCGCATCTCATTTCTATGTTTCGTGATAAGTTATAATATTCATTCCGAAGTGTCATGTAAACCTCGAATTCACTTCAAAAGAATGTAAATGCGAATATTGCTTGCTAGGAAATAGCGTTTGCAGATGTCTACGTATCGTCGCAATAGAGTTCTTATGCTTCTCAATTCGCGATATCGCATCTCATTCCTATGTTTCCTGATAAGATATAGTATTCATTGCGAAGTGTCATGTACACCTCGTATTCACTTCAAAACAATGTAAATGCGACTCTTCCATGCTGGGGAATAGCCTCTGCAGATGTCTACGCGTCGAGGCAAAAGAGTTCTAATGCTTCTTAAAACGCGATATCGCATCTCACTTCTATGTTTCATGATAAGATATAATATTCATTGCGAAGTGTCATGTATACCTCGTTTTCACTTCAAAAGAATGTAAATGCGACTATTCCTTGCTAGGAAATAGCGTTTGCAGATGTCTACGTATCGTAGCAATAGAGTTCTAATGCTTCTCAAAACGCGATATCGCATCTCATTTCCATGTTTCGTGATAAGTCATAATTATCATTCCGAAGTGTCATGTATACTTCGTATTCACTTCAAAAGAATGTAAGTGCGACGCTTCCATGCTAGGAAATAGCGTTTGCAGATGTCTACGTATCGTAACTATAGAGTTCTAATGCTTCTCAAAACGCGATATCGCATCTCATTTCTATGTTTCCTGATAAGATATAATATTCATTGCGAAGTGTTATGTATACCTCGTATTCACTTCAAAAGAATGTAAATGCGACTATTGCTTGCTAGGAAATAGCGTTTGCAGATGTCTACGTATCGTAGCAATAGCGTTCTAATGGTTCTTAGATCGCGATACCGCATCTCATTTCTATGTTTCATTATAAGATATAATATTCATTGCGAAGTGTCATGTATACCTCGTATTCACATCAAAAGAATGTAAATGCGACTATTCCTTGCTAGGGCATAGCGTTTGCAGATGCCTACGTATCGTAGCAATGGCGTTCTAACGCTACAATAATCGCGATTTCGCATTTCATTTCTATGTTTCGTGATAAGATATAATATTCATTGCGAAGTGTCATGTATACCTCGTATTCACTTCAAAAGAATGTAAATCCGACTATTCCTTGCTAGGAAATAGCGTTTGCAGATGTCTACGTATCGTAGCAATAGAGTTCTAATACTTCTCAAAACGCGATATCGCATCTCATTTCTATGCTTCATGATAAGATATAATATTCATTGCGAAGTGTCATGTATACCTAGTATTCACTTCAAACAAATGTATCGCATCTCTCTTCTATGTTTCATGATAAGATATAATATTCATTGCAAAGTGTCATGTATACCTCCTATTCACTTCAATAGAATGTAAGTGCGACACTTCCATGCTAGGAAATAGCGTTTGCAGATGTCTCCGCATCGAGGCCATAGAGTTCTATTGCTTCTCAAAACGCAAAATCGCTACTCGTTACTAAGTTTCATGATAATATATAATATTCATTGTGGAGTGTTATGTATACCTCGTATTCACTTCAAAAGAATGTAAATGTGACACTTCCTTGCTAGGAAACAGCGTTTGCAGATGTCTACGTATCGAAGCAATGGGGATCTAATGCTTCTTAAATCGCCATGTCGCATCTCATTTCTATGTTTCATGATAATATATAATATTCATTGTGGAGTGTTATGTATACCTCGCATTCACTTCAAAAGAATGTAAATGCGACACTTCCTTTCTAGGGAACAGCGATAGCAGATGTCTACGTATCGAAGCAATAGAGTTCTAATGCTTCTTAAATCGTCATATCGCATCTCATTTCTACGTTTCATGATAATATATAGTATTCATTGTGGTGTGTGTTATGTATACCTCGTATTCACTTCTAAAGAATTCAAATGCGACACTTCCTTGCTAGGAAACATCGTTTGCAGATGTCTACGTATCTAAGAAATAGAGTTCTAGAGCTTGCTAATTCGCGGTATTGCATCTCATTTCTATGTTTCATGATACGATATAATATTCATTGTGCAGTGTTATGTATACCTCGTATTCACTTCAATAGAGTGTAAATGCGACACTTCCTTGCTAGGAAGTAGTGATTGCAGATGTCTACGTATCGAAGCAATAGCGTACCAATGCTTCTTAAATCGTCATATCGCATCTCATTTCTATGTTTCATGATAAGATATAATATTCATTGCGAAGTGTCATGTATACCTCGTATTCTTTTCAAAAGAATGTAAATGCGACACTTCCTTCTAGGAAGTAGGGTTGGCAGGTGTCTACGTATCGAACCAATAGATTTCTAATGCTTCTCAAAACGCGATATCGCTACTCAGTACTATGTTTCATGATAATATATAATATTCACTGTGGAGTGTTATGTATACCTCGTATTCGCTCTAAAAGAATGTAAATGCGACACTTCCTTGCTTGGAAATAGAGTTTGCAGATGTCTACATATCGAAGCAATATGGTTATAATGCTTCTTAAATCATCATATCGCATCTCATTTCTATGTTTCATGATAAGATATAATATTCATTGTGCAGTGTTATGTATATCTGGTCTGTACTTCAAATGAATGTAAATGCGACACTTCCTTGCTAGGAAATAACGTTTGCAGATGTCTACGTATCGTGGGATTAGAGATCCAATGCTCCTCAAAACGCGATATCGCTTCTCATTTCTATGTTTCATGATAAGATATAATATTCATTGCGAAGTGTCATGTATACCTGGCATTCCTATCAAAAGAATGTAACTGCGACACTTCCTTGCTAGGAAATAGCGCTTGCAGATGTCTACGTATCGTAGCAATAGAGTTCTAATGCTTCTTAAAAAGCAAAATCGCTCCTCATTTCTATGTTTCATGATAATATATAATATTCATTGCGAAGTGCCATGTATACCTCGCATAGACTTCAAATGAATGTAAATACTACACTTCCTTGCTAGGAAATAGCGTTTGCAGATGTCTACGTATCGAAGCAATAGAGTTCTATAGCTTGTTAGTTTGCGACATCGCAACACATTCCAATGCTTCATGGTAATATATAATATTCATTGCGAAGTGTCATGTATACCTCGCATACACTTCAAATAAACGTAAATACGACACTTCCTTGCTAGGAAATAGCGTTTGCAGATGTCAACGTATCGTAGCAATAGATTTCTAATGCTCCTCAATACGCGATATCGCATCTGATTTCTATCTTTCATGATAAGATATAATATTCAATGCGAAGTTTTATGTATTCCACGTCTACACATCAAATGAATGTAAGTGCGACACTTCCTTTCGAGTAAATAGCGTTTGCAGATTTCTACGTATCGTACCAGCAGATCTCTAATGCTTCTTAAGACGCGATATCGCATCTCACTGCAATATTTCATGAAAAGATTCAATATTCATTGCGTTGTGTTTTGTATTCTTCGTCTACACTTCAAATCAATGTAAATGCGACACTCCCTTGCTAGGAAATAGCGTTTGCAGATATCTACGTATCGGAGCAATAGAGTTCTAATGCTTCTTAAAACGAGATATCGCATCACATTTCTATGTTTCATGAAAGGATATAATATTCATTGCTAAGTGTCATGTATACCTCGCATACACATCAAATGAATGTAAATGCGACACTTCCTTGCTAGGAAATAGCGCTTGCAGATGTCTAGGTATCGTAGCCAATAGAGTTCCAATGCTACTTTAAGCGCGGCATCCAATCTCATTTCTATGTTTCATGATAAGATATAATATTCATTGTGCAGTGTTATGTATATCTCGTCTATACATCAAATGAATGTAAATGCGACACTTCCTTGATAGGAAATAGCGTCTGCTGATATTTACGTATCGTAGCAATAGAATTCTAATGCTTCTTAAATCGCGATATCGCATCTCATTTGTATGTTTCATGATAATACATAATATTCATTGTGGAGTGTTATGTACACCTCGTATTCACTTGAAAAGAATGTAAATGCGACACTTCCTTGCTAGGAAGTAGCGTTTGCAGATGTCTACGTATCGGAGCAATAGAGTTGTAATGCTCCTTAAATCGTCATATCGCATCTCATATCTACGTTTCATGATAATACATAATATACATTGCGAAGTGTCATGTATACCTCTCATACACTTCAAATGAATGTGAATGCGACGGCTCCGTGCTAGGAAATAGCGTTTGCAGATATCTACGTACGGAAGCAATAGAATTCTAATGCTCCTTAAATCGTCATATCGCATCTCATTTCTATGTTTCATGATAAGTTATAACATTCATTGCGAAGTGTCATGTACACCTCGCGACACTTCAAATTAATGTGAAAGCGACAGTTCCTTGCTAGGAGATAGTGTTTGCAGATATCTACGTATCGAAGCAATAGAGTTCTAAATCTTCTTAAATCGCGATATCGCAACTCATTTCTATGTTTCATGGTAAGATATAATATTCATTGTGCAGTGTTATGTATATCACGTCTATACTTCAAATGGATGTAAATGCGACACTTCCTTGCTAGGAAATAGCGTTTGCAGATGTCTACGTATCGTGGCATTAGATTTCTAATGCTTCTCAAAACGCGATATCACTACTCATTACTATGTTTCATGATAATATATAATATTCATTGTGGTGTGTTATGTATACCTCGTATTCACTTCAAGAGAATGTAATTGCGACACTTCCTTGCTAGGAAATAGCGTTTGCAGATGTCTACGTATCGAAGCAATAGAGTTCTAATGCTTCTTAAATCGTCATTTCGCATCTCATATCTACGTTTCCTGATAAGATATAATATTCACTGTGCAGAGTTATGTATATCTCGTCTATACTTCACATGGATGTAAATGCTACACTTCCTTGCTAGGAAATAGCGTTTGCAGATGTCTACGTATCGAAGCAATGGATTTCTAAAGTTTGCTAATACGCGATATTGCATCTCATACCTATGTTTCATGATAATATATAATATTCATTGCGAAGTGTCATGTATACCTCGCATACACGTCAAATGAATGTGAATGCGACAGTTCCTTGCTAGGAAATAGTGTTTGCAGATATCTACGTATCGAAGCAATAGAGTTCTAAATCTTCTTAAATCGCGATATCGCATCTCATTTCTACGTTTAATGATACGATATAATATTCATTGTGCAGTGTTATGTATACCTCGTATTCACTTCAATAGAATGTAAATGCGACACTTCCTTGCTAGGAAGTAGTGATTGCAGATGTCTACGTATCGAAGCAATAGCGTTCTAATGCTTCTTAAATCGTCATACCGCATCTCATTTCTATGTTTCATGATAAGATATTATATTCATTGCGAAGTGTCATGTATACCTCGTATTCTTTTCAAAAGAATGTAAATGCGACACTTCCTTCTAGGAAGTAGGGTTTGCAGATGTCTACGTATCGAACCAATAGAGTTCTAATGCTTCTCAAAACGCGATATCGCTACTCAGTACTATGTTTCATGATAATATATAATATTCATTGTGCAGTGTTATGTATACCTCGTATTCACTTCAAAAGAATGTAAATGCGACACTTCCTTGCTAGGAAATAGCGTTTGCAGATATATACGTATCGATGCAAAAGTGTTCTAGAGCTTCTTAAATCGCGATATCGCATCTCATTTCTATGTTTCAAGATAATATCTAATATTCATTGTGGAGTGCTATGTATACCTCGTATTCACTTCAAAAGAATGTAAATGCGACACTTCCTTCCGAGGAAATAGCGTTTGCAGATGTCTACGTATCGAAGCAATAGATTTCTAAAGCATGCTAATTCACGATATCGCATCTCATATCTACGTTTCCTGATAAGATATAATATTCATTGCGAAGTGACATGTATACCTCGTATTCCCTTCAAAGGAATGTAAATGCGACACTTCCTTGCTAGGAAGTAGCGTTTCCAGATGTCTACGTATCGAAGCAATATAGTTCTAATGCTTCTTCAAACGAGATATCGCATCTCATTTCTAAGTTTCATGATAAGATATAATATTCATTGCGAATTGTTATGTATACCTCGTATTCACTTCAAAAGAATGTAAATGCCACACTTCCTTGCTAGGAAATAGCGTGTGCAGATGTCTTCGTATCGAAGCAATAGGTTTCTAATTCTTCTTAAATCGCCATATTGCATCTCATTTCGATGTTTCATGATAATTTATAATATTCATTGTGCAGTGTTATGTACACCTAGTATTCACTTCAAAAGTATGTAAGCGCGACACTTCGTTCCTAGGAAATAGCGTTTGCAGATGTTTACGTATCGTACCATTAGTGTTCTAATGCTTCTCAAAACGCGAAATTGCTAATCATTACCATGTTTCATGATAAGATATAATATTCATTGTGCAGTGTAATGTATACCCCGTATTTACTTCAAAAAAATGTAAATGCGACACTTCCTTGCTAGGAAATAGCACTTGAAGATGTCTACGTATCGAACCAATAGATTTCCAATGCATCTTAAATCGCCATATCGCATCTCATTTCTATGTTTCATGATAAGATATAATATTCATTGTGCAGTGTTGTGTATATCTCGACTATACTTCAAATGAATGTAAATGCGACACTTCCTTGCTAGGAAATAGCGTTTGCAGATGCCTACGTATCGTAGAATTGGAGTTCTAATGCCTCTCAAAACGCGATATCGCCTCTTATTTCTATGTATCATGAAAATATATAATATTCATTGCGAAGTGTCATGTATACCTCGCATAGACTTAAACTGAATGTAAATGCGACACTTCCCTGCTAGGATGTAACGTTTGCAGATGTCTACGTATCGAACCGATAGACATCTAATGCTACATAAATCGCCATATCGCATCTCATTTCTATGTTTCATGATAAGATATAATATTCATTGCGAAGTGCCATGTATACCTCGCATACACTTCAATTGAATGTACATGCGACACTTCCTTGCTTGGAAATAGCGTTTGCAGATGTCTGCGTATCGAAGCAATAGATTTCTAATGCTTCTTAAATCGTCATATCGCATCTCATATCTACGTTTCATGATAAGATACAATATTCGTGGCGAAGTGTCATGTATACCTCGTATTCCTTTCAAAAGAATGTAAACGCGACACTTCCTCGCCAGGAAATAGCGTTTGAGAATGTCTATGTTTCGTGGCATTAGAGTTCTAATGCTTCTCAAAACGCGATATCGCTACTGATTACCATGTTTCATGATAATATATAATATTCATTGTGGAGTGTTATGTATACCTCGTATTCACTTCAAAAGAATGTAAATGCGACACTTCCTTCCGAGGAAATAGCGTTTGCAGATGTCTACGTATCGAAGCAATAGATTTCTAAAGCATGCTAATTCACGATATCGCATCTCATATCTACGTTTCCTGATAAGATATAATATTCATTGCGAAGTGACATGTATACGTCGTATTCCCTTCAAAAGAATGTAAATGCGACACTTCCTTGCTAGGAAGTAGCGTTTCCAGATGTCTACGTATCGAAGCAATATAGTTCTAATGCTTCTTCAAACGAGATATCGCATCTCATTTCTAAGTTTCATGATAAGATATAATATTCATTGCGAAGTGTTATGTATACCTCGTATTCACTTCAAAAGAATGTAAATGCCACACTTCCTTGCTAGGAAATAGCGTGTGCAGATGTCTTCGTATCGAAGCAATAGGTTTCTAATTCTTCTTAAATCGCCATATTGCATCTCATTTCTATGTTTCATGATAATTTATAATATTCATTGTGCAGTGTTATGTACACCTAGTATTCACTTCAAAAGAATGTAAATGCGACACTTCCTTGCTAGGAAATAGCGTTTGCAGATGTCTACGTATCGAAGCAATAGCGTTCTAATGCTTCTTAAATCGTCATATCGCATCTCATTTCTATGCTTCATGTTAAGATATAATATTCATTGCGAAGTGTCATGTATACCTCGTACTCACTTCAAAAGAATGTAAATGCGACACTTCCTTGCTGGGATGTAGCGTTTGCAGATGTCTTCGTATCGAAGCAATAGATTTCTTATGCTTCTTAAACCGCCATATCGCATCTCATTTCTATGTTTCATGATAAGATATAATATTCATTGCGAAGTGCCATGTATACCTCGCATACTCTTCAATTGAATGTACATGTGACACTTCCTTGCTAGGAAATAGCGTTTGCAGATCTCTACGTTCCGAAGCAGTATAATTGTATTGCTTCTAAAATCGTCATATCGCATCTCATATCTACGATTCATGATAAGATATAATGTTCATTGCGAAGTGTCATGTATACCTCGCATTCCTTTCAAAAGAATGCAATTGCGATACTTCCTTGCTAGGATGTAGCGTTAGCAGATTTCTACGTATCGAAGCAACAGGGATCTAAGGCTTCTTAAGTCGCCATATCGCTTCTCATTTCTATGTTTCATGATAATTTATAATATTCATTGTGCAGTGTTATGTATACCTAGTATTCACTTCAAAAGAATGTAAATGCGACACTTCCTTGCTAGGAAATAGCGTTTGCGGATGTCTACGTATCGAAGCCACAGTATTCTAATGCTTCTTAAATCGTCATATCGCATCTCATTTCTATGCTTCATGTTAAGATATAATATTCATTGCGAAGTGTCATGTATACCTCGTACTCACTTCGAAAGAATGTAAATGCGACACTTCCATGCTAGGAAGTAGCGTTTGCGGATGTCTACGTATCGTAGCAATAGAGTTCTAATGCTTCTTAAAACGCGATATCGCATCTCAATTCTATGTTTCATGATAATACATAATAGTCATTGCGAAATGTAACTTATACCTCGCATACACTTCAAAAGAATGTAAATGCGACACTTCCTGGCTAGGGAATAGCGTTTGCAGATGTCTACGTATCGAAGCAATAGAGTTCTAATGCTTCTTATAACGGGATATCGCATCTATTTCTATGTTTCGTGATAAGATATAATATTCACTATGGATTGCAATGTATACCTCGTATTCACTTCGAAAGAATGTAAATACGACACTTCCTTGCTAGGAAATAGCGTTTGCAGATGTCTACGTATCGTAGCAATAGAGTTCTAAAGCTTCTTAAAACAAGATATCGCATCTCATTTCTATGTTTCATGATAAGATATAGTATTCATTGCGAAGTGTCATGTATACCCCGTAATAACATCAAAAGAATGTAAACGCGACACTTCCTTGCTAGGAAATGTCGTTTGCAGATGTCTACGTATCGTAGCAATAGAGTTCTAATGCATCTTAAAACGCGATATCGCATTTCATTTTTGTGTTTCGTGATAAGATATATTATTCATTGCGAAGTGTCATGTATACCTCGTATTCACTTCAAATGAATGCAAATGCGACACTTCCTTGCTAGGAAATAGTGTTTCCAGATATCAACGTACCGTAGCTATAGATTTCTAAAGCTTCCTAAAACAAGATATCGCATCTCATTTCTATGTTTCATGGTAAGATATAGTATTCATTGCGAAGTGTCATGTATACCTCGTATTCACTTAAAAAGAATGTAAATGCGACACTTCCTTGCTATTAAATAGCGTTTGCAGATGTCTACGTATCGAAGCAATAGATTTCTAATGCTTCTTAGAACGCGATATCGCATCTCATTTCTATGTTTAATAACGAGATATAATATTCATTGCGAAGTGTCATGTGTACCGGGTATTCACTTCAAAAGAGTGTAAATGCGACACTTCCTTGCTTGGAAATAGCGTTTGCAGATGTTTACGTATCGTAGAAATAGTGTTCTAATGCTTCTTGAAACGCGATATCGCAAATCATATCTATGTTTCACAATAAGATATAATATTCAATGCGAAGTGTCATGTATACCTCGTATTCACTTCAAAAGAATGTAAATGCGACACTTCCATGCTAGGAAATAGCGTTTGCAGATGTCTACGTATCGAAGCAATAGAGTTCTAATGCTTCTTAAATCGTCATATCGCATCTCATATCTACGTTTCTTGATAAGATATAATATTCACTGCGAAGTGCTATGTATACCTCGTATTCCTTTCAAATGAATGTAAATGCGACACTTCCTTGATAGGAAATAGCGTTTGCAGGTGTCTCCGTATCGAAGAAATAGTGTTCTAATGCTTCTTAAATCGCGATATCGCATCTCAATTCTATGTATCGTGATAAGATATAGTATTCATTGCGAAGTGTCATGCTTACCTCGTATTCATTTCAAACGAATGCAAATGCGGCACTTCCTTCCTTGGAAATAGCGTTTGCAGATGTCTACGTATCGAAGCAATAGACATCTAATGCATCATAAATCACCATATCGCATCTTATTTCTATGTTTCATGATAAGATATAATATTCATTATGCAGTGTTATGTATACCTCGTATTCACCTCAAAAGAATGTAAATGCGACACTTCCTTGCTAGGATTTAGCGTTTGCAGATGTCTACGTATCGAAACAATAGATTTCTAATTCTTCTTAAATCGCGATATCGCATCTCATTTCTATGTTTCATGATAAGATATAATATTCATTGTGCAGTGTTATGTATACCTCGCATTCACTTCAAAAGGTTGTAAATGCGACACTGCCTTGCTTGGAAATAGCGTTTGCAGATGTCTACGTATCGAAGGTAATAGAGTTCTAATGCTTGTTAAATCGTCATATCGCATCTCATTTATTATGTTTCATGATAAGATATTATGTTCATTGTGCAGTGTTATGAATAGCTCGTATTCACTTCAAAAGAATGTAAATGCGACACTTCCTTGCTTGGAAATGGCGTTTGCAGATGTCTACGTATCGAAGCAACAGTTTTCTAATGCTCCTTAAATCGCGATATCGAATCTCATCTCTATGTTTTATGATAAGATATAATATTCATTGTGCAGTGTTATGTATACCTCGTATACACATGAAGAGAATGTAAATGCGATACTTCCTTGCTAGGAAATAGCGTTTGCAGATGCCTACGTATCGTAGCATTAGTGCTCTAATGCTTCTCAAAAGGCGATATCGTTTCTCCCTTCTATGTTTCATGATAATATATAATATTCATTGCTTAGTGTCATGTATATCTCGCATACACATCAAATGAATGTAAATGCGACACTTCCTTGCTAGGAAATAGCTTTTGCAGATGTCTACGTATCGAAGCAATAGTGTTCTAATGCTTCTTAAATCGCCATATCGCATCTCATTTCTATGTTTTATGATAAGATATAATATTCATTGTGCAGTGTTATGTATATCTCGTCTACTCTTCAAATGAATGTAAATGCGACACTTCCTTGCTAGGAAATACCGTTTGCCGATGTCTACGTCTCGAAGCAATAGTGTTCTAATGCTTCTTAAATCGCCATGTCGCATCTCATTTCTATGTTTTATGATAAGATATAATATTCATTGTGCAGTGTTATGTATATCTCGTCTACTCTTCAAATGAATATAAATGCGACACTTCCTTGCTAGGAAATAGCGTTTGAAGATGTATACGTATCGAAGCAATAGACTTCTAATGCTTCATAAATCGCCATATCGCATCTCATTTCTATGTTTTATGATAAGATATAATATTCATTGTGCAGTGTTATGCATATCTCGTCTACTCTTCAAATGAATGTAAATGCGACACTTCCTTGCTAGGAAATAGCGTTTGCAGATGTCTACGTATCGAAGCAATAGAGTTCTAATGCTTGTTAAATCGTCATATCGCATCTCATTTCTATGTTTCATGATAAGATATAATATTCATTGTGCAGTGTTATGTATATGTCGTCTACTCTTCAAATGAATGTAAATGCGATACTTCCTTGCTAGGAAGTACCGTTTGCCGATGTCTACGTATCGAAGCAATAGTGTTCTAATGCTTCTTAAATCGCAATATCGCATCTCATTTCTATGTTTTATGATAAGATATAATATTCATTGTGCAGTGTTATGTATATCTCGTCTACTCTTCAAATGAATATAAATGCGACACTTCCTTGCTAGGAAATAGCGTTTGAAGATGTATACGTATCGAAGCAATAGACTTCTAATGCTTCATAAATCGCCATATCGCATCTCATTTCTATGTTTTATGATAAGATATAATATTCATTGTGCAGTGTTATGCATATCTCGTCTACTCTTCAAATGAATGTAAATGCGACACTTCCTTGCTAGGAAATAGCGTTTGCAGATGTATATGTATCGAAGCAATAGAGTTCCAATGCTCCTTAAATCGCGATATCGAATCTCATCTCTATGTTTCATGATAAGATATAATATTCATTGTGCAGTGTTATGTATACCTCGTATTCACGTGAAAAGAATGTAAATGCGACACTTCCTTGCTAGGAAGTAGCGTTTGCAGATGCCTACGTATCGTAGCATTAGTGCTCTAATGCTTCTCAAAAGGCGATATCGTTTCTCCCTTCTATGTTTCATGATAATATATAATATTCATTGCTTAGTGTCATGTATATCTCGAATACACATCAAATGAATGTAAATGCGACACTTCCTTGCTAGGAAATAGCTTTTGCGGATGTCTACGTATCGAAGCAACAGTTTTCTAATGCTCCTTAAATCGCGATATCGCATCTCATCTCTATGTTTCATGATAAGATATAATATTCATTGTGCAGTGTTATGTATACCTCGTATTCACATGAAAAGAATGTAAATGCGATACTTCCTTGCTAGGAAGTAGCGTTTGCAGATGCCTACGTATCGTAGCATTAGTGCTCTAATGCTTCTCAAAAGGCGATATCGTTTCTCTCTTCTATGTTTCATGATAATATATAATATTCATTGCTTAGTGTCATGTATATCTCGCATACACATCAAATGAATGTAAATGCGACACTTCCTTGCTAGGAAATAGCTTTTGCAGATGTCTACGTATCGAAGCAATAGAGTTCTAATGCTTCTCAAAACGCGATATCGCATCTCATTTCTATGCTTCATGATAAGATATAATATTCATTGCGAAGTGTCATGTATACCTAGTATTCACTCCAAACAAATGTATCGCATCTCTCTTCTATGTTTCATGATAAGATATAATATTCATTGCGAAGTGTCATGTATACCTCCTATTCACTTCAATAGAATGTAAGTGCGACACTTCCATGCTAGGAAATAGCGTTTGCAGATGTCTCCGCATCGAGGCCATAGAGTTCTATTGCTTCTCAAAACGCAAAATCGCTACTCGTTACTAAGTTTCATGATAATATATAATATTCATTGTGGAGTGTTATGTATACCTCGTATTCACTTCAAAAGAATGTAAATGTGACACTTCCTTGCTAGGAAACAGCGTTTGCAGATGTCTACGTATCGAAGCAATGGGGATCTAATGCTTCATAAATCGCCATATTGCTTCTCATTCCTATGTTTCATGATAATATATAATATTCGCTGCGAAGTGTCATGTATACCTCGCATACACTTCAAATGAATGTAAATGCGACACTTCCTTGCTAGGAAATAGCGCTTGCAGATGTCTACGTATCGAAGCAATAGGGTTCTAATGCTTCTTAAATAGCCATGTCGCATCTCATTTCTATGTTTCATGATAATATATAATATTCATTGTGGAGTGTTATGTATACCTCGCATTCACTTCAAAAGAATGTAAATGCGACACTTCCTTTCTAGGGAACAGCGATAGCAGATGTCTACGTATCGAAGCAATAGAGTTCTAATGCTTCTTAAATCGTCATATCGCATCTCATTTCTACGTTTCATGATAATATATAGTATTCATTGTGGTGTGTGTTATGTATACCTCGTATTCACTTCTAAAGAATTCAAATGCGACACTTCCTTGCTAGGAAACATCGTTTGCAGATGTCTACGTATCTAAGAAATAGAGTTCTAGAGCTTGCTAATTCGCGGTATTGCATCTCATTTCTATGTTTCATGATACGATATAATATTCATTGTGCAGTGTTATGTATACCTCGTATTCACTTCAATAGAATGTAAATGCGACACTTCCTTGCTAGGAAGTAGTGATTGCAGATGTCTACGTATCGAAGCAATAGCGTTCTAATGCTTCTTAAGTCGTCATACCGCATCTCATTTCTATGTTTCATGATAAGATATTATATTCATTGCGAAGTGTCATGTATACCTCGTATTCTTTTCAAAAGAATGTAAATGCGACACTTCCTTCTAGGAAGTAGGGTTTGCAGATGTCTACGTATCGAACCAATAGAGTTCTAATGCTTCTCAAAACGCGATATCGCTACTCAGTACTATGTTTCATGATAATATATAATATTCATTGTGCAGTGTTATGTATACCTCGTATTCACTTCAAAAGAATGTAAATGCGACACTTCCTTGCTAGGAAATAGCGTTTGCAGATATATACGTATCGATGCAAAAGTGTTCTAGAGCTTCTTAAATCGCGATATCGCATCTCATTTCTATGTTTCAAGATAATATATAATATTCATTGTGGAGTGCTATGTATACCTCGTATTCACTTCAAAAGAATGTAAATGCGACACTTCCTTCCGAGGAAATAGCGTTTGCAGATGTCTACGTATCGAAGCAATAGATTTCTAAAGCATGCTAATTCACGATATCGCATCTCATATCTACGTTTCCTGATAAGATATAATATTCATTGCGAAGTGACATGTATACCTCGTATTCCCTTCAAAGGAATGTAAATGCGACACTTCCTTGCTAGGAAGTAGCGTTTCCAGATGTCTACGTATCGAAGCAATATAGTTCTAATGCTTCTTCAAACGAGATATCGCATCTCATTTCTAAGTTTCATGATAAGATATAATATTCATTGCGAATTGTTATGTATACCTCGTATTCACTTCAAAGGAATGTAAATGCCACACTTCCTTGCTAGGAAATAGCGTGTGCAGATGTCTTCGTATCGAAGCAATAGGTTTCTAATTCTTCTTAAATCGCCATATTGCATCTCATTTCGATGTTTCATGATAATTTATAATATTCATTGTGCAGTGTTATGTACACCTAGTATTCACTTCAAAGGTATGTAAGCGCGACACTTCGTTCCTAGGAAATAGCGTTTGCAGATGTTTACGTATCGTACCATTAGTGTTCTAATGCTTCTCAAAACGCGAAATTGCTAATCATTACCATGTTTCATGATAAGATATAATATTCATTGTGCAGTGTTGTGTATATCTCGACTATACTTCAAATGAATGTAAATGCGACACTTCCTTGCTAGGAAATAGCGTTTGCAGATGCCTACGTATCGTAGAATTGGAGTTCTAATGCCTCTCAAAACGCGATATCGCCTCTTATTTCTATGTATCATGAAAATATATAATATTCATTGCGAAGTGTCATGTATACCTCGCATAGACTTAAACTGAATGTAAATGCGACACTTCCCTGCTAGGATGTAACGTTTGCAGATGTCTACGTATCGAACCGATAGACATCTAATGCTTCATAAATCGCCATATCGCATCTCATTTCTATGTTTCATGATAAGATATAATATTCATTGCGAAGTGCCATGTATACCTCGCATACACTTCAATTGAATGTACATGCGACACTTCCTTGCTTGGAAATAGCATTTGCAGATGTCTGCGTATCGAAGCAATAGATTTCTAATGCTTCTTAAATCGTCATATCGCATCTCATATCTACGTTTCATGATAAGATACAATATTCATGGCGAATTGTCATGTATACCTCGTATTCCTTTCAAAAGAATGTAAACGCGACACTTCCTCGCCAGGAAATAGCGTTTGAGGATGTCTATGTTTCGTGGCATTAGAGTTCTAATGCTTCTCAAAACGCGATATCGCTACTGATTACCATGTTTCATGATAATATATAATATTCATTGTGGAGTGTTATGTATACCTCGTATTCACTTCAAAAGAATGTAAATGCGACACTTCCTTCCGAGGAAATAGCGTTTGCAGATGTCTACGTATCGAAGCAATAGATTTCTAAAGCATGCTAATTCACGATATCGCATCTCATATCTACGTTTCCTGATAAGATATAATATTCATTGCGAAGTGACATGTATACGTCGTATTCCCTTCAAAAGAATGTAAATGCGACACTTCCTTGCTAGGAAGTAGCGTTTCCAGATGTCTACGTATCGAAGCAATATAGTTCTAATGCTTCTTCAAACGAGATATCGCATCTCATTTCTAAGTTTCATGATAAGATATAATATTCATTGCGAAGTGTTATGTATACCTCGTATTCACTTCAAAAGAATGTAAATGCCACACTTCCTTGCTAGGAAATAGCGTGTGCAGATGTCTTCGTATCGAAGCAATAGGTTTCTAATTCTTCTTAAATCGCCATATTGCATCTCATTTCTATTTTTCATGATAATTTATAATATTCATTGTGCAGTGTTATGTACACCTAGTATTCACTTCAAAAGAATGTAAATGCGACACTTCCTTGCTAGGAAATAGCGTTTGCAGATGTCTACGTATCGAAGCAATAGCGTTCTAATGCTTCTTAAATCGTCATATCGCATCTCATTTCTATGCTTCATGTTAAGATATAATATTCATTGCGAAGTGTCATGTATACCTCGTACTCACTTCAAAAGAATGTAAATGCGACACTTCCTTGCTGGGATGTAGCGTTTGCAGATGTCTTCGTATCGAAGCAATAGATTTCTTATGCTTCTTAAACCGCCATATCGCATCTCATTTCTATGTTTCATGATAAGATATAATATTCATTGCGAAGTGCCATGTATACCTCGCATACTCTTCAATTGAATGTACATGTGACACTTCCTTGCTAGGAAATAGCGTTTGCAGATCTCTACGTTCCGAAGCAGTATAATTGTATTGCTTCTAAAATCGTCATATCGCATCTCATATCTACGATTCATGATAAGATATAATGTTCATTGCGAAGTGTCATGTATACCTCGTATTCCTTTCAAAAGAATGCAGTTGCGATACTTCCTTGCTAGGATGTAGCGTTAGCAGATTTCTACGTATCGAAGCAACAGGGATCTAAGGCTTCTTAAGTCGCCATATCGCTTCTCATTTCTATGTTTCATGATAATTTATAATATTCATTGTGCAGTGTTATGTATACCTAGTATTCACTTCAAAAGAATGTAAATGCGACACTTCCTTGCTAGGAAATAGCGTTTGCGGATGTCTACGTATCGAAGCCACAGAATTCTAATGCTTCTTAAATCGTCATATCGCATCTCATTTCTATGCTACATGTTAAGATATAATATTCATTGCGAAGTGTCATGTATACCTCGTACTCACTTCGAAAGAATGTAAATGCGACACTTCCTTGCTAGGAAGTAGCGTTTCCAGATGTCTACGTATCGAAGCAATATAGTTCTAATGCTTCTTCAAACGAGATATCGCATCTCATTTCTAAGTTTCATGATAAGATATAATATTCATTGCGAAGTGTTATGTATACCTCGTATTCACTTCAAAAGAATGTAAATGCCACACTTCCTTGCTAGGAAATAGCGTGTGCAGATGTCTTCGTATCGAAGCAATAGGTTTCTAATTCTTCTTAAATCGCCATATTGCATCTCATTTCTATGTTTCATGATAATTTATAATATTCATTGTGCAGTGTTATGTACACCTAGTATTCACTTCAAAAGAATGTAAATGCGACACTTCCTTGCTAGGAAATAGCGTTTGCAGATGTCTACGTATCGAAGCAATAGCGTTCTAATGCTTCTTAAATCGTCATATCGCATCTCATTTCTATGCTTCATGTTAAGATATAATATTCATTGCGAAGTGTCATGTATACCTCGTACTCACTTCAAAAGAATGTAAATGCGACACTTCCTTGCTGGGATGTAGCGTTTGCAGATGTCTTCGTATCGAAGCAATAGATTTCTTATGCTTCTTAAACCGCCATATCGCATCTCATTTCTATGTTTCATGATAAGATATAATATTCATTGCGAAGTGCCATGTATACCTCGCATACTCTTCAATTGAATGTACATGTGACACTTCCTTGCTAGGAAATAGCGTTTGCAGATCTCCACGTTCCGAAGCAGTATAATTGTATTGCTTCTAAAATCGTCATATCGCATCTCATATCTACGATTCATGATAAGATATAATGTTCATTGCGAAGTGTCATGTATACCTCGTATTCCTTTCAAAAGAATGCAATTGCGATACTTCCTTGCTAGGATGTAGCGTTAGCAGATTTCTACGTATCGAAGCAACAGGGATCTAAGGCTTCTTAAGTCGCCATATCGCTTCTCATTTCTATGTTTCATGATAATTTATAATATTCATTGTGCAGTGTTATGTATACCTAGTATTCACTTCAAAAGAATGTAAATGCGACACTTCCTTGCTAGGAAATAGCGTTTGCGGATGTCTACGTATCGAAGCCACAGAATTCTAATGCTTCTTAAATCGTCATATCGCATCTCATTTCTATGCTTCATGTTAAGATATAATATTCATTGCGAAGTGTCATGTATACCTCGTACTCACTTCGAAAGAATGTAAATGCGACACTTCCATGCTAGGAAGTAGCGTTTGCGGATGTCTACGTATCGTAGCAATAGAGTTCTAATGCTTCTTAAAACGCGATATCGCATCTCAATTCTATGTTTCATGATAATACATAGTAGTCATTGCGAAATGTAACTTATACCTCGCATACACTTCAAAAGAATGTAAATGCGACACTTCCTGGCTAGGGAATAGCGTTTGCAGATGTCTACGTATCGAAGCAATAGAGTTCTAATGCTTCTTATAACGGGATATCGCATCTATTTCTATGTTTCGTGATAAGATATAATATTCACTATGGATTGTAATGTATACCTCGTATTCACTTCGAAAGAATGTAAATACGACACTTCCTTGCTAGGAAATAGCGTTTGCAGATGTCTACGTATCGTAGCAATAGAGTTCTAAAGCTTCTTAAAACAAGATATCGCATCTCATTTCTATGTTTCATGATAAGATATAGTATTCATTGCGAAGTGTCATGTATACCCCGTAATAACATCAAAAGAATGTAAACGCGACACTTCCTTGCTAGGAAATGTCGTTTGCAGATGTCTACGTATCGTAGCAATAGAGTTCTAATGCATCTTAAAACGCGATATCGCATTTCATTTTTGTGTTTCGTGATAAGATATATTATTCATTGCGAAGTGTCATGTATACCTCGTATTCACTTCAAATGAATGCAAATGCGACACTTCCTTGCTAGGAAATAGTGTTTCCAGATATCAACGTACCGTAGCTATAGATTTCTAAAGCTTCCTAAAACAAGATATCGCATCTCATTTCTATGTTTCATGATAAGATATAGTATTCATTGCGAAGTGTCATGTATACCTCGTATTCACTTAAAAAGAATGTAAATGCGACACTTCCTTGCTATTAAATAGCGTTTGCAGATGTCTACGTATCGAAGCAATAGATTTCTAATGCTTCTTAGAACGCGATATCGCATCTCATTTCTATGTTTAATAATGAGATATAATATTCATTGCGAAGTGTCATGTGTACCGGGTATTCACTTCAAAAGAGTGTAAATGCGACACTTCCTTGCTTGGAAATAGCGTTTGCAGATGTTTACGTATCGTAGAAATAGTGTTCTAATGCTTCTTGAAACGCGATATCGCAAATCATATCTATGTTTCACAATAAGATATAATATTCAATGCGAAGTGTCATGTATACCTCGTATTCACTTCAAAAGAATGTAAATGCGACACTTCCTTGCTAGGATTTAGCGTTTGCAGATGTCTACGTATCGAAACAATAGATTTCTAATTCTTCTTAAATCGCGATATCGCATCTCATTTCTATGTTTCATGATAAGATATAATATTCATTGTGCAGTGTTATGTATACCTCGCATTCACTTCAAAAGGTTGTAAATGCGACACTGCCTTGCTTGGAAATAGCGTTTGCAGATGTCTACGTATCGAAGGTAATAGAGTTCTAATGCTTGTTAAATCGTCATATCGCATCTCATTTATTATGTTTCATGATAAGATATTATGTTCATTGTGCAGTGTTATGAATAGCTCGTATTCACTTCAAAAGAATGTAAATGCGACACTTCCTTGCTTGGAAATGGCGTTTGCAGATGTCTACGTATCGAAGCAATAGTTTTCTAATGCTCCTTATATCGCGATATCGCATCTCATTTCTATGTTTCATGATAAGATATAATATTCATTGTGCAGTGTTATGTATACCTCGTATTCACATGAAAAGAATGTAAATGCGACACTTCCTTGCTAGGAAGTAGCGTTTGCAGATGCCTACGTATCGTAGCATTAGTGCTCTAATGCTTCTCAAAAGGCGATATCGTTTCTCCCTTCTATGTTTCATGATAACATATAATATTCATTGCTTAGTTTCATGTATACCTCGCATACACTTCAAATGAATGTAAATGCGACACTTCCTTGCTAGGAAATAGCGTTTGAAGATGTATACGTATCGAAGCAATAGACTTCTAATGCTTCATAAATCGCCATATCGCATCCCATTTCTATGTTTTATGATAAGATATAATATTCATTGTGCAGTGTTATGCATATCTCGTCTACTCTTCAAATGAATGTAAATGCGACACTTCCTTGCTAGGAAATACCGTTTGCCGATGTCTACGTATCGAAAGCAATAGTGTTCTAATGCTTCTTAAATCGCCATATCGCATCTCATTTCTATGATTCATGATAAGATATAATATTCATTGTGCAGTGTTATGTATACCTCGTATTCACCTCAAAAGAATGTATATGCCTTGACACTTCCTTGCTAGGAAATAGCGTTTGCAGATGTCTACGTATCGAAGCAATAGAGTTCTAATGCTTCTTAAATCGTCATATCCCATCTCATATCTACGTTTCTTGATAAGATATAATATTCACTGCGAAGTGCTATGTATACCTCGTATTCCTTTCAAAAGAATGTAAATGCGAAACTTCCTTGTTAGGAAGTAGCGTTTGCAGATGTATATGTATCGAAGCAATAGAGTTCCAATGCTTCTTAAATCGTCATATCGCATCTCATTTCTATGTTTCATGATAAGATATAATATTCATTGCGATGTGTCATGTATACCTGGTATTCCTTTCAAAATAATATAAATGCGGCACTTCCTTG
This sequence comes from Xylocopa sonorina, assembly GCF_050948175.1. NCBI lineage: Eukaryota > Metazoa > Arthropoda > Insecta > Hymenoptera > Apidae > Xylocopa > Xylocopa sonorina. The sequence continues at coordinate 595,325 of NW_027490193.1, read as the reverse complement.
CTAGGATATAGCGCTGGCAGATGTCTACGTTTCGAAGCAATATATTTCTAATGCTTTCTAATTCGCGATATCGCATTTCATATCTATGTTTCATGATAATATATAATATTCATTGCAAAGTGTCATGTATACCTCGCATACACTTCAAATGAATGTGAATGCGACAGTTCCATGCTAGGAAATAGTGTTTGCAGATATCTACGTATGGAAGCAATAGAGTTCTAAAGCTTCTTAAATCGCGACATCGCATCTCATTTCTATGTTTCATGATAAGATATAATTTTCATTGTGCAGTGTTATGAATACCTCGTATTCACTTCAAAAGAATGTAAATGCGACACTTCCTTGCTTGGAAATGGCGTTTGCAGATGTCTACGTATCGAAGCAACAGTTTTCTAATGCTCCTTAAATCGCAATATCGAATCTCATCTCTATGTTTCATGATAAGATATAATATTCATTGTGCAGTGTTATGTATACCTCGTATTCACATGAAGAGAATGTAAATGCGATACTTCCTTGCTAGGAAATAGCGTTTGCAGATGCCTACGTATCGTAGCATTAGTGCTCTAATGCTTCTCAAAAGGCGATATCGTTTCTCCCTTCTATGTTTCATGATAATATATAATATTCATTGCTTAGTGTCATGTATATCTCGCATACACATCAAATGAATGTAAATGCGACACTTCCTTGCTAGGAAATAGCTTTTGCAGATGTCTACGTATCGAAGCAATAGTGTTCTAATGCTTCTTAAATCGCCATATCGCATCTCATTTCTATGTTTTATGATAAGATATAATATTCATTGTGCAGTGTTATGTATATCTCGTCTACTCTTCAAATGAATGTAAATGCGACACTTCCTTGCTAGGAAATACCGTTTGCCGATGTCTACGTCTCGAAGCAATAGTGTTCTAATGCTTCTTAAATCGCCATATCGCATCTCATTTCTATGTTTTATGATAAGATATAATATTCATTGTGCAGTGTTATGTATATCTCGTCTACTCTTCAAATGAATATAAATGCGACACTTCCTTGCTAGGAAATAGCGTTTGAAGATGTATACGTATCGAAGCAATAGACTTCTAATGCTTCATGAATCGCCATATCGCATCTCATTTCTATGTTTTATGATAAGATATAATATTCATTGTGCAGTGTTATGTATATCTCGTCTACTCTTCAAATGAATGTAAATGCGACACTTCCTTGCTAGGAAATACCGTTTGCCGATGTCTACGTCTCGAAGCAATAGTGTTCTAATGCTTCTTAAATCGCCATGTCGCATCTCATTTCTATGTTTTATGATAAGATATAATATTCATTGTGCAGTGTTATGTATATCTCGTCTACTCTTCAAATGAATATAAATGCGACACTTCCTTGCTAGGAAATAGCGTTTGAAGATGTATACGTATCGAAGCAATAGACTTCTAATGCTTCATAAATCGCCATATCGCATCTCATTTCTATGTTTTATGATAAGATATAATATTCATTGTGCAGTGTTATGCATATCTCGTCTACTCTTCAAATGAATGTAAATGCGACACTTCCTTGCTAGGAAATAGCGTTTGCAGATGTCTACGTATCGAAGCAATAGAGTTCTAATGCTTGTTAAATCGTCATATCGCATCTCATTTCTATGTTTCATGATAAGATATAATATTCATTGTGCAGTGTTATGTATATGTCGTCTACTCTTCAAATGAATGTAAATGCGATACTTCCTTGCTAGGAAGTACCGTTTGCCGATGTCTACGTATCGTAGCATTAGTGCTCTAATGCTTCTCAAAAGGCGATATCGTTTCTCCCTTCTATGTTTCATGATAATATATAATATTCATTGCTTAGTGTCATGTATATCTCGAATACACATCAAATGAATGTAAATGCGACACTTCCTTGCTAGGAAATAGCTTTTGCGGATGTCTACGTATCGAAGCAACAGTTTTCTAATGCTCCTTAAATCGCGATATCGCATCTCATCTCTATGTTTCATGATAAGATATAATATTCATTGTGCAGTGTTATGTATACCTCGTATTCACATGAAAAGAATGTAAATGCGATACTTGCTTGCTAGGAAGTAGCGTTTGCAGATGCCTACGTATCGTAGCATTAGTGCTCTAATGCTTCTCAAAAGGCGATATCGTTTCTCTCTTCTATGTTTCACGATAATATATAATATTCATTGCTTAGTGTCATGTATATCTCGCATACACATCAAATGAATGTAAATGCGACACTTCCTTGCTAGGAAATAGCTTTTGCAGATGTCTACGTATCGAAGCAATAGAGTTCTAATGCTTCTCAAAACGCGATATCGCATCTCATTTCTATGCTTCATGATAAGATATAATATTCATTGCGAAGTGTCATGTATACCTAGTATTCACTCCAAACAAATGTATCGCATCTCTCTTCTATGTTTCATGATAAGATATAATATTCATTGCGAAGTGTCATGTATACCTCCTATTCACTTCAATAGAATGTAAGTGCGACACTTCCATGCTAGGAAATAGCGTTTGCAGATGTCTCCGCATCGAGGCCATAGAGTTCTATTGCTTCTCAAAACGCAAAATCGCTACTCGTTACTAAGTTTCATGATAATATATAATATTCATTGTGGAGTGTTATGTATACCTCGTATTCACTTCAAAAGAATGTAAATGTGACACTTCCTTGCTAGGAAACAGCGTTTGCAGATGTCTACGTATCGAAGCAATGGGGATCTAATGCTTCTTAAATCGCCATATTGCTTCTCATTCCTATGTTTCATGATAATATATAATATTCGCTGCGAAGTGTCATGTATACCTCGCATACACTTCAAATGAATGTAAATGCGACACTTCCTTGCTAGGAAATAGCGCTTGCAGATGTCTACGTATCGAAGCAATAGGGTTCTAATGCTTCTTAAATAGCCATGTCGCATCTCATTTCTATGTTTCATGATAATATATAATATTCATTGTGGAGTGTTATGTATACCTCGCATTCACTTCAAAAGAATGTAAATGCGACACTTCCTTTCTAGGGAACAGCGATAGCAGATGTCTACGTATCGAAGCAATAGAGTTCTAATGCTTCTTAAATCGTCATATCGCATCTCATTTCTACGTTTCATGATAATATATAGTATTCATTGTGGTGTGTGTTATGTATACCTCGTATTCACTTCTAAAGAATTCAAATGCGACACTTCCTTGCTAGGAAACATCGTTTGCAGATGTCTACGTATCTAAGAAATAGAGTTCTAGAGCTTGCTAATTCGCGGTATTGCATCTCATTTCTATGTTTCATGATACGATATAATATTCATTGTGCAGTGTTATGTATACCTCGTATTCACTTCAATAGAATGTAAATGCGACACTTCCTTGCTAGGAAGTAGTGATTGCAGATGTCTACGTATCGAAGCAATAGCGTTCTAATGCTTCTTAAATCGTCATACCGCATCTCATTTCTATGTTTCATGATAAGATATTATATTCATTGCGAAGTGTCATGTATACCTCGTATTCTTTTCAAAAGAATGTAAATGCGACACTTCCTTCTAGGAAGTAGGGTTTGCAGATGTCTACGTATCGAACCAATAGAGTTCTAATGCTTCTCAAAACGCGATATCGCTACTCAGTACTATGTTTCATGATAATATATAATATTCATTGTGCAGTGTTATGTATACCTCGTATTCACTTCAAAAGAATGTAAATGCGACACTTCCTTGCTAGGAAATAGCGTTTGCAGATATATACGTATCGATGCAAAAGTGTTCTAGAGCTTCTTAAATCGCGATATCGCATCTCATTTCTATGTTTCAAGATAATATATAATATTCATTGTGGAGTGCTATGTATACCTCGTATTCACTTCAAAAGAATGTAAATGCGACACTTCCTTCCGAGGAAATAGCGTTTGCAGATGTCTACGTATCGAAGCAATAGATTTCTAAAGCATGCTAATTCACGATATCGCATCTCATATCTACGTTTCCTGATAAGATATAATATTCATTGCGAAGTGACATGTATACCTCGTATTCCCTTCAAAGGAATGTAAATGCGACACTTCCTTGCTAGGAAGTAGCGTTTCCAGATGTCTACGTATCGAAGCAATATAGTTCTAATGCTTCTTCAAACGAGATATCGCATCTCATTTCTAAGTTTCATGATAAGATATAATATTCATTGCGAATTGTTATGTATACCTCGTATTCACTTCAAAAGAATGTAAATGCCACACTTCCTTGCTAGGAAATAGCGTGTGCAGATGTCTTCGTATCGAAGCAATAGGTTTCTAATTCTTCTTAAATCGCCATATTGCATCTCATTTCGATGTTTCATGATAATTTATAATATTCATTGTGCAGTGTTATGTACACCTAGTATTCACTTCAAAGGTATGTAAGCGCGACACTTCGTTCCTAGGAAATAGCGTTTGCAGATGTTTACGTATCGTACCATTAGTGTTCTAATGCTTCTCAAAACGCGAAATTGCTAATCATTACCATGTTTCATGATAAGATATAATATTCATTGTGCAGTGTTGTGTATATCTCGACTATACTTCAAATGAATGTAAATGCGACACTTCCTTGCTAGGAAATAGCGTTTGCAGATGCCTACGTATCGTAGAATTGGAGTTCTAATGCCTCTCAAAACGCGATATCGCCTCTTATTTCTATGTATCATGAAAATATATAATATTCATTGCGAAGTGTCATGTATACCTCGCATACACTTCAATTGAATGTACATGCGACACTTCCTTGCTTGGAAATAGCGTTTGCAGATGTCTGCGTATCGAAGCAATAGATTTCTAATGCTTCTTAAATCGTCATATCGCATCTCATATCTACGTTTCATGATAAGATACAATATTCATGGCGAATTGTCATGTATACCTCGTATTCCTTTCAAAAGAATGTAAACGCGACACTTCCTCGCCAGGAAATAGCGTTTGAGGATGTCTATGTTTCGTGGCATTAGAGTTCTAATGCTTCTCAAAACGCGATATCGCTACTGATTACCATGTTTCATGATAATATATAATATTCATTGTGGAGTGTTATGTATACCTCGTATTCACTTCAAAAGAATGTAAATGCGACACTTCCTTCCGAGGAAATAGCGTTTGCAGATGTCTACGTATCGAAGCAATAGATTTCTAAAGCATGCTAATTCACGATATCGCATCTCATATCTACGTTTCCTGATAAGATATAATATTCATTGCGAAGTGACATGTATACGTCGTATTCCCTTCAAAAGAATGTAAATGCGACACTTCCTTGCTAGGAAGTAGCGTTTCCAGATGTCTACGTATCGAAGCAATATAGTTCTAATGCTTCTTCAAACGAGATATCGCATCCCATTTCTAAGTTTCATGATAAGATATAATATTCATTGCGAAGTGTTATGTATACCTCGTATTCACTTCAAAAGAATGTAAATGCCACACTTCCTTGCTAGGAAATAGCGTGTGCAGATGTCTTCGTATCGAAGCAATAGGTTTCTAATTCTTCTTAAATCGCCATATTGCATCTCATTTCTATTTTTCATGATAATTTATAATATTCATTGTGCAGTGTTATGTACACCTAGTATTCACTTCAAAAGAATGTAAATGCGACACTTCCTTGCTAGGAAATAGCGTTTGCAGATGTCTACGTATCGAAGCAATAGCGTTCTAATGCTTCTTAAATCGTCATATCGCATCTCATTTCTATGCTTCATGTTAAGATATAATATTCATTGCGAAGTGTCATGTATACCTCGTACTCACTTCAAAAGAATGTAAATGCGACACTTCCTTGCTGGGATGTAGCGTTTGCAGATGTCTTCGTATCGAAGCAATAGATTTCTTATGCTTCTTAAACCGCCATATCGCATCTCATTTCTATGTTTCATGATAAGATATAATATTCATTGCGAAGTGCCATGTATACCTCGCATACTCTTCAATTGAATGTACATGTGACACTTCCTTGCTAGGAAATAGCGTTTGCAGATCTCTACGTTCCGAAGCAGTATAATTGTATTGCTTCTAAAATCGTCGTATCGCATCTCATATCTACGATTCATGATAAGATATAATGTTCATTGCGAAGTGTCATGTATACCTCGTATTCCTTTCAAAAGAATGCAATTGCGATACTTCCTTGCTAGGATGTAGCGTTAGCAGATTTCTACGTATCGAAGCAACAGGGATCTAAGGCTTCTTAAGTCGCCATATCGCTTCTCATTTCTATGTTTCATGATAATTTATAATATTCATTGTGCAGTGTTATGTATACCTAGTATTCACTTCAAAAGAATGTAAATGCGACACTTCCTTGCTAGGAAATAGCGTTTGCGGATGTCTACGTATCGAAGCCACAGAATTCTAATGCTTCTTAAATCGTCATATCGCATCTCATTTCTATGCTTCATGTTAAGATATAATATTCATTGCGAAGTGTCATGTATACCTCGTACTCACTTCGAAAGAATGTAAATGCGACACTTCCTTGCTAGGAAGTAGCGTTTCCAGATGTCTACGTATCGAAGCAATATAGTTCTAATGCTTCTTCAAACGAGATATCGCATCTCATTTCTAAGTTTCATGATAAGATATAATATTCATTGCGAAGTGTTATGTATACCTCGTATTCACTTCAAAAGAATGTAAATGCCACACTTCCTTGCTAGGAAATAGCGTGTGCAGATGTCTTCGTATCGAAGCAATAGGTTTCTAATTCTTCTTAAATCGCCATATTGCATCTCATTTCTATGTTTCATGATAATTTATAATATTCATTGTGCAGTGTTATGTACACCTAGTATTCACTTCAAAAGAATGTAAATGCGACACTTCCTTGCTAGGAAATAGCGTTTGCAGATGTCTACGTATCGAAGCAATAGCGTTCTAATGCTTCTTAAATCGTCATATCGCATCTCATTTCTATGCTTCATGTTAAGATATAATATTCATTGCGAAGTGTCATGTATACCTCGTACTCACTTCAAAAGAATGTAAATGCGACACTTCCTTGCTGGGATGTAGCGTTTGCAGATGTCTTCGTATCGAAGCAATAGATTTCTTATGCTTCTTAAACCGCCATATCGCATCTCATTTCTATGTTTCATGATAAGATATAATATTCATTGCGAAGTGCCATGTATACCTCGCATACTCTTCAATTGAATGTACATGTGACACTTCCTTGCTAGGAAATAGCGTTTGCAGATCTCTACGTTCCGAAGCAGTATAATTGTATTGCTTCTAAAATCGTCATATCGCATCTCATATCTACGATTCATGATAAGATATAATGTTCATTGCGAAGTGTCATGTATACCTCGTATTCCTTTCAAAAGAATGCAATTGCGATACTTCCTTGCTAGGATGTAGCGTTAGCAGATTTCTACGTATCGAAGCAACAGGGATCTAAGGCTTCTTAAGTCGCCATATCGCTTCTCATTTCTATGTTTCATGATAATTTATAATATTCATTGTGCAGTGTTATGTATACCTAGTATTCACTTCAAAAGAATGTAAATGCGACACTTCCTTGCTAGGAAATAGCGTTTGCGGATGTCTACGTATCGAAGCCACAGAATTCTAATGCTTCTTAAATCGTCATATCGCATCTCATTTCTATGCTTCATGTTAAGATATAATATTCATTGCGAAGTGTCATGTATACCTCGTACTCACTTCGAAAGAATGTAAATGCGACACTTCCATGCTAGGAAGTAGCGTTTGCGGATGTCTACGTATCGTAGCAATAGAGTTCTAATGCTTCTTAAAACGCGATATCGCATCTCAATTCTATGTTTCATGATAATACATAGTAGTCATTGCGAAATGTAACTTATACCTCGCATACACTTCAAAAGAATGTAAATGCGACACTTCCTGGCTAGGGAATAGCGTTTGCAGATGTCTACGTATCGAAGCAATAGAGTTCTAATGCTTCTTATAACGGGATATCGCATCTATTTCTATGTTTCGTGATAAGATATAATATTCACTATGGATTGTAATGTATACCTCGTATTCACTTCGAAAGAATGTAAATACGACACTTCCTTGCTAGGAAATAGCGTTTGCAGATGTCTACGTATCGTAGCAATAGAGTTCTAAAGCTTCTTAAAACAAGATATCGCATCTCATTTCTATGTTTCATGATAAGGTATAGTATTCATTGCGAAGTGTCATGTATACCCCGTAATAACATCAAAAGAATGTAAACGCGACACTTCCTTGCTAGGAAATGTCGTTTGCAGATGTCTACGTATCGTAGCAATAGAGTTCTAATGCATCTTAAAACGCGATATCGCATTTCATTTTTGTGTTTCGTGATAAGATATATTATTCATTGCGAAGTGTCATGTATACCTCGTATTCACTTCAAATGAATGCAAATGCGACACTTCCTTGCTAGGAAATAGTGTTTCCAGATATCAACGTACCGTAGCTATAGATTTCTAAAGCTTCCTAAAACAAGATATCGCATCTCATTTCTATGTTTCATGATAAGATATAGTATTCATTGCGAAGTGTCATGTATACCTCGTATTCACTTAAAAAGAATGTAAATGCGACACTTCCTTGCTATTAAATAGCGTTTGCAGATGTCTACGTATCGAAGCAATAGATTTCTAATGCTTCTTAGAACGCGATATCGCATCTCATTTCTATGTTTAATAATGAGATATAATATTCATTGCGAAGTGTCATGTGTACCGGGTATTCACTTCAAAAGAGTGTAAATGCGACACTTCCTTGCTTGGAAATAGCGTTTGCAGATGTTTACGTATCGTAGAAATAGTGTTCTAATGCTTCTTGAAACGCGATATCGCAAATCATATCTATGTTTCACAATAAGATATAATATTCAATGCGAAGTGTCATGTATACCTCGTATTCACTTCAAAAGAATGTAAATGCGACACTTCCATGCTAGGAAATAGCGTTTGCAGATGTCTACGTATCGAAGCAATAGAGTTCTAATGCTTCTTAAATCGTCATATCGCATCTCATATCTACGTTTCTTGATAAGATATAATATTCACTGCGAAGTGCTATGTATACCTCGTATTCCTTTCAAATGAATGTAAATACGACACTTCCTTGATAGGAAATAGCGTTTGCAGGTGTCTCCGTATCGCAGAAATAGTGTTCTAATGCTTCTTAAATCGCGATATCGCATCTCAATTCTATGTATCGTGATAAGATATAGAATTCATTGCGAAGTGTCATGCTTACCTCGTATTCATTTCAAACGAATGCAAATGCGGCACTTCCTTCCTTGGAAATAGCGTTTGCAGATGTCTACGTATCGAAGCAATAGACATCTAATGCATCATAAATCGCCATATCGCATCTTATTTCTATGTTTCATGATAAGATATAATATTCATTATGCAGTGTTATGTATACCTCGTATTCACCTCAAAAGAATGTAAATGCGACACTTCCTTGCTAGGATTTAGCGTTTGCAGATGTCTACGTATCGAAACAATAGATTTCTAATTCTTCTTAAATCGCGATATCGCATCTCATTTCTATGTTTCATGATAAGATATAATATTCATTGTGCAGTGTTATGTATACCTCGCATTCACTTCAAAAGGTTGTAAATGCGACACTGCCTTGCTTGGAAATAGCGTTTGCAGATGTCTACGTATCGAAGGTAATAGAGTTCTAATGCTTGTTAAATCGTCATATCGCATCTCATTTATTATGTTTCATGATAAGATATTATGTTCATTGTGCAGTGTTATGAATAGCTCGTATTCACTTCAAAAGAATGTAAATGCGACACTTCCTTGCTTGGAAATGGCGTTTGCAGATGTCTACGTATCGAAGCAATAGTTTTCTAATGCTCCTTATATCGCGATATCGCATCTCATTTCTATGTTTCATGATAAGATATAATATTCATTGTGCAGTGTTATGTATACCTCGTATTCACATGAAAAGAATGTAAATGCGACACTTCCTTGCTAGGAAGTAGCGTTTGCAGATGCCTACGTATCGTAGCATTAGTGCTCTAATGCTTCTCAAAAGGCGATATCGTTTCTCCCTTCTATGTTTCATGATAACATATAATATTCATTGCTTAGTTTCATGTATACCTCGCATACACTTCAAATGAATGTAAATGCGACACTTCCTTGCTAGGAAATAGCGTTTGAAGATGTATACGTATCGAAGCAATAGACTTCTAATGCTTCATAAATCGCCATATCGCATCCCATTTCTATGTTTTATGATAAGATATAATATTCATTGTGCAGTGTTATGCATATCTCGTCTACTCTTCAAATGAATGTAAATGCGACACTTCCTTGCTAGGAAATACCGTTTGCCGATGTCTACGTATCGAAAGCAATAGTGTTCTAATGCTTCTTAAATCGCCATATCGCATCTCATTTCTATGATTCATGATAAGATATAATATTCATTGTGCAGTGTTATGTATACCTCGTATTCACCTCAAAAGAATGTATATGCCTTGACACTTCCTTGCTAGGAAATAGCGTTTGCAGATGTCTACGTATCGAAGCAATAGAGTTCTAATGCTTCTTAAATCGTCATATCCCATCTCATATCTACGTTTCTTGATAAGATATAATATTCACTGCGAAGTGCTATGTATACCTCGTATTCCTTTCAAAAGAATGTAAATGCGAAACTTCCTTGTTAGGAAGTAGCGTTTGCAGATGTATATGTATCGAAGCAATAGAGTTCCAATGCTTCTTAAATCGTCATATCGCATCTCATTTCTATGTTTCATGATAAGATATAATATTCATTGCGATGTGTCATGTATACCTGGTATTCCTTTCAAAATAATATAAATGCGGCACTTCCTTGCTAGGATATAGCGCTGGCAGATGTCTACGTTTCGAAGCAATATATTTCTAATGCTTTCTAATTCGCGATATCGCATTTCATATCTATGTTTCATGATAATATATAATATTCATTGCAAAGTGTCATGTATACCTCGCATACACTTCAAATGAATGTGAATGCGACAGTTCCATGCTAGGAAATAGTGTTTGCAGATATCTACGTATGGAAGCAATAGAGTTCTAAAGCTTCTTAAATCGCGACATCGCATCTCATTTCTATGTTTCATGATAAGATATAATTTTCATTGTGCAGTGTTATGAATACCTCGTATTCACTTCAAAAGAATGTAAATGCGACACTTCCTTGCTTGGAAATGGCGTTTGCAGATGTCTACGTATCGAAGCAACAGTTTTCTAATGCTCCTTAAATCGCAATATCGAATCTCATCTCTATGTTTCATGATAAGATATAATATTCATTGTGCAGTGTTATGTATACCTCGTATTCACATGAAGAGAATGTAAATGCGATACTTCCTTGCTAGGAAATAGCGTTTGCAGATGCCTACGTATCGTAGCATTAGTGCTCTAATGCTTCTCAAAAGGCGATATCGTTTCTCCCTTCTATGTTTCATGATAATATATAATATTCATTGCTTAGTGTCATGTATATCTCGCATACACATCAAATGAATGTAAATGCGACACTTCCTTGCTAGGAAATAGCTTTTGCAGATGTCTACGTATCGAAGCAATAGTGTTCTAATGCTTCTTAAATCGCCATATCGCATCTCATTTCTATGTTTTATGATAAGATATAATATTCATTGTGCAGTGTTATGTATATCTCGTCTACTCTTCAAATGAATGTAAATGCGACACTTCCTTGCTAGGAAATACCGTTTGCCGATGTCTACGTCTCGAAGCAATAGTGTTCTAATGCTTCTTAAATCGCCATATCGCATCTCATTTCTATGTTTTATGATAAGATATAATATTCATTGTGCAGTGTTATGTATATCTCGTCTACTCTTCAAATGAATATAAATGCGACACTTCCTTGCTAGGAAATAGCGTTTGAAGATGTATACGTATCGAAGCAATAGACTTCTAATGCTTCATGAATCGCCATATCGCATCTCATTTCTATGTTTTATGATAAGATATAATATTCATTGTGCAGTGTTATGCATATCTCGTCTACTCTTCAAATGAATGTAAATGCGACACTTCCTTGCTAGGAAATAGCGTTTGCAGATGTATACGTACCGAAGCAATAGACTTCTAATGCTTCATAAATCGCCATATCGCATATCATTTCTATGTTTTATGATAAGATATAATATTCATTGTGCAGTGTTATGTATATCTCGTCTACTCTTCAAATGAATGTAAATGCGACACTTCCTTGGTGGGAAATACCGTTTGCAGATGTCTACGTATCGAAGCAATAGTGTTCTAATGCTTCGTAAATCGCCATATCGCATCTCATTTCTATGCTTCATGATAAGATATAATATTCATTGTGCAGTGTTATGTATACCTCGTATTCACCTCAAAAGTATGTATATGCCTTGACACTTCCTTGCTAGGAAATAGCGTTTGCAGATGTCTACGTATCGAAGCAATAGAGTTCTAATGCTTCTTAAATCGTCATATCGCATCTCATATCTACGTTTCTTGATAAGATATAATATTCATTGTGCAGTGTTATGTATACCTCGTATTCACTTCAAAAGAATGTAAATGCGACCGATCCTTGCTAGGAAATAGCGTTTGCAGATGTCTATGTATCGAAGCAATAGACTTCTAATGCTTCTTAAATCGCGATATAGCATCTCATTTCTATGTTTCATGATAATATATAATATTCATTGCGAAGTATCATGTATACCTCGCATGCACTTCATCTGCATGTAAATGGGACACTTCCTTTCTAGGAAATAGCGTCGGAAGGTTTCTACGTATCGAAGCGATAAAGTTCTAGTGCTTCCTAAAACGAGATATCGTATCTCATTTCTATGTTTCATGATAAGACATAATATTCATTGTGGAGTGTTATGCATACCTCGTATTCTCTTCAAAAGAATGTGAATGCGACACTTCCTTGTTGGGAGTAGCTTTTGCAGATGTCTACGTATCGAAGCAATAGGGTTCTAATGCATTTTAAATCGCGATATCGCATATCATTTCTATGTCTCATAATAGGATATAATATTCACTGCGAAGTGTTATGTATTCCTCCTCTATACTTCAGATGAATATAAATGCGACACTTCCTTTCTAGGATTTAGCGTTTCCAGATGGCTACGTATCGAAGCAATATATTTCTAATGCTTCTGAAAACGCGATATCGCATCTCCTTTCTATGTTTCGTGATAAGATATAATATTCATGGTGGAGTGTCATGTCTACTTCGTATTCATCTCAAAAATCTGTAAATGCGACATTTCCTTGTTAGGAAATAGCGTTTGCAGATATCTACGTATAGTGGCATTAAAGTTTTAATGCTTCTCAAAATGCGATTTCGCATATCACTTCTTTGTCTCATGATAAGATATAATATTCATTGCGAAGTGTCATGTATACCTCGCATACACTTCAAATGAATGTGAATGCGACAGTTCCATGCTAGGAAATAGTGTTTGCAGATATCTACGTATGGAAGCAATAGAGTTCTAAAGCTTCTTAAATCGCGACATCGCATCTCATTTCTATGTTTCATGATAAGATATAATTTTCATTGTGCAGTGTTATGAATACCTCGTATTCACTTCAAAAGAATGTAAATGCGACACTTCCTTGCTTGGAAATGGCGTTTGCAGATGTCTACGTATCGAAGCAACAGTTTTCTAATGCTCCTTAAATCGCAATATCGAATCTCATCTCTATGTTTCATGATAAGATATAATATTCATTGTGCAGTGTTATGTATACCTCGTATTCACATGAAGAGAATGTAAATGCGATACTTCCTTGCTAGGAAATAGCGTTTGCAGATGCCTACGTATCGTAGCATTAGTGCTCTAATGCTTCTCAAAAGGCGATATCGTTTCTCCCTTCTATGTTTCATGATAATATATAATATTCATTGCTTAGTGTCATGTATATCTCGCATACACATCAAATGAATGTAAATGCGACACTTCCTTGCTAGGAAATAGCTTTTGCAGATGTCTACGTATCGAAGCAATAGTGTTCTAATGCTTCTTAAATCGCCATATCGCATCTCATTTCTATGTTTTATGATAAGATATAATATTCATTGTGCAGTGTTATGTATATCTCGTCTACTCTTCAAATGAATGTAAATGCGACACTTCCTTCCGAGGAAATAGCGTTTGCAGATGTCTACGTATCGAAGCAATAGATTTCTAAAGCATGCTAATTCACGATATCGCATCTCATATCTACGTTTCCTGATAAGATATAATATTCATTGCGAAGTGACATGTATACGTCGTATTCCCTTCAAAAGAATGTAAATGCGACACTTCCTTGCTAGGAAGTAGCGTTTCCAGATGTCTACGTATCGAAGCAATATAGTTCTAATGCTTCTTCAAACGAGATATCGCATCTCATTTCTAAGTTTCATGATAAGATATAATATTCATTGCGAAGTGTTATGTATACCTCGTATTCACTTCAAAAGAATGTAAATGCCACACTTCCTTGCTAGGAAATAGCGTGTGCAGATGTCTTCGTATCGAAGCAATAGGTTTCTAATTCTTCTTAAATCGCCATATTGCATCTCATTTCTATTTTTCATGATAATTTATAATATTCATTGTGCAGTGTTATGTACACCTAGTATTCACTTCAAAAGAATGTAAATGCGACACTTCCTTGCTAGGAAATAGCGTTTGCAGATGTCTACGTATCGAAGCAATAGCGTTCTAATGCTTCTTAAATCGTCATATCGCATCTCATTTCTATGCTTCATGTTAAGATATAATATTCATTGCGAAGTGTCATGTATACCTCGTACTCACTTCAAAAGAATGTAAATGCGACACTTCCTTGCTGGGATGTAGCGTTTGCAGATGTCTTCGTATCGAAGCAATAGATTTCTTATGCTTCTTAAACCGCCATATCGCATCTCATTTCTATGTTTCATGATAAGATATAATATTCATTGCGAAGTGCCATGTATACCTCGCATACTCTTCAATTGAATGTACATGTGACACTTCCTTGCTAGGAAATAGCGTTTGCAGATCTCTACGTTCCGAAGCAGTATAATTGTATTGCTTCTAAAATCGTCGTATCGCATCTCATATCTACGATTCATGATAAGATATAATGTTCATTGCGAAGTGTCATGTATACCTCGTATTCCTTTCAAAAGAATGCAATTGCGATACTTCCTTGCTAGGATGTAGCGTTAGCAGATTTCTACGTATCGAAGCAACAGGGATCTAAGGCTTCTTAAGTCGCCATATCGCTTCTCATTTCTATGTTTCATGATAATTTATAATATTCATTGTGCAGTGTTATGTATACCTAGTATTCACTTCAAAAGAATGTAAATGCGACACTTCCTTGCTAGGAAATAGCGTTTGCGGATGTCTACGTATCGAAGCCACAGAATTCTAATGCTTCTTAAATCGTCATATCGCATCTCATTTCTATGCTTCATGTTAAGATATAATATTCATTGCGAAGTGTCATGTATACCTCGTACTCACTTCGAAAGAATGTAAATGCGACACTTCCTTGCTAGGAAGTAGCGTTTCCAGATGTCTACGTATCGAAGCAATATAGTTCTAATGCTTCTTCAAACGAGATATCGCATCTCATTTCTAAGTTTCATGATAAGATATAATATTCATTGCGAAGTGTTATGTATACCTCGTATTCACTTCAAAAGAATGTAAATGCCACACTTCCTTGCTAGGAAATAGCGTGTGCAGATGTCTTCGTATCGAAGCAATAGGTTTCTAATTCTTCTTAAATCGCCATATTGCATCTCATTTCTATGTTTCATGATAATTTATAATATTCATTGTGCAGTGTTATGTACACCTAGTATTCACTTCAAAAGAATGTAAATGCGACACTTCCTTGCTAGGAAATAGCGTTTGCAGATGTCTACGTATCGAAGCAATAGCGTTCTAATGCTTCTTAAATCGTCATATCGCATCTCATTTCTATGCTTCATGTTAAGATATAATATTCATTGCGAAGTGTCATGTATACCTCGTACTCACTTCAAAAGAATGTAAATGCGACACTTCCTTGCTGGGATGTAGCGTTTGCAGATGTCTTCGTATCGAAGCAATAGATTTCTTATGCTTCTTAAACCGCCATATCGCATCTCATTTCTATGTTTCATGATAAGATATAATATTCATTGCGAAGTGCCATGTATACCTCGCATACTCTTCAATTGAATGTACATGTGACACTTCCTTGCTAGGAAATAGCGTTTGCAGATCTCTACGTTCCGAAGCAGTATAATTGTATTGCTTCTAAAATCGTCATATCGCATCTCATATCTACGATTCATGATAAGATATAATGTTCATTGCGAAGTGTCATGTATACCTCGTATTCCTTTCAAAAGAATGCAATTGCGATACTTCCTTGCTAGGATGTAGCGTTAGCAGATTTCTACGTATCGAAGCAACAGGGATCTAAGGCTTCTTAAGTCGCCATATCGCTTCTCATTTCTATGTTTCATGATAATTTATAATATTCATTGTGCAGTGTTATGTATACCTAGTATTCACTTCAAAAGAATGTAAATGCGACACTTCCTTGCTAGGAAATAGCGTTTGCGGATGTCTACGTATCGAAGCCACAGAATTCTAATGCTTCTTAAATCGTCATATCGCATCTCATTTCTATGCTTCATGTTAAGATATAATATTCATTGCGAAGTGTCATGTATACCTCGTACTCACTTCGAAAGAATGTAAATGCGACACTTCCATGCTAGGAAGTAGCGTTTGCGGATGTCTACGTATCGTAGCAATAGAGTTCTAATGCTTCTTAAAACGCGATATCGCATCTCAATTCTATGTTTCATGATAATACATAGTAGTCATTGCGAAATGTAACTTATACCTCGCATACACTTCAAAAGAATGTAAATGCGACACTTCCTGGCTAGGGAATAGCGTTTGCAGATGTCTACGTATCGAAGCAATAGAGTTCTAATGCTTCTTATAACGGGATATCGCATCTATTTCTATGTTTCGTGATAAGATATAATATTCACTATGGATTGTAATGTATACCTCGTATTCACTTCGAAAGAATGTAAATACGACACTTCCTTGCTAGGAAATAGCGTTTGCAGATGTCTACGTATCGTAGCAATAGAGTTCTAAAGCTTCTTAAAACAAGATATCGCATCTCATTTCTATGTTTCATGATAAGATATAGTATTCATTGCGAAGTGTCATGTATACCCCGTAATAACATCAAAAGAATGTAAACGCGACACTTCCTTGCTAGGAAATGTCGTTTGCAGATGTCTACGTATCGTAGCAATAGAGTTCTAATGCATCTTAAAACGCGATATCGCATTTCATTTTTGTGTTTCGTGATAAGATATATTATTCATTGCGAAGTGTCATGTATACCTCGTATTCACTTCAAATGAATGCAAATGCGACACTTCCTTGCTAGGAAATAGTGTTTCCAGATATCAACGTACCGTAGCTATAGATTTCTAAAGCTTCCTAAAACAAGATATCGCATCTCATTTCTATGTTTCATGATAAGATATAGTATTCATTGCGAAGTGTCATGTATACCTCGTATTCACTTAAAAAGAATGTAAATGCGACACTTCCTTGCTATTAAATAGCGTTTGCAGATGTCTACGTATCGAAGCAATAGATTTCTAATGCTTCTTAGAACGCGATATCGCATCTCATTTCTATGTTTAATAATGAGATATAATATTCATTGCGAAGTGTCATGTGTACCGGGTATTCACTTCAAAAGAGTGTAAATGCGACACTTCCTTGCTTGGAAATAGCGTTTGCAGATGTTTACGTATCGTAGAAATAGTGTTCTAATGCTTCTTGAAACGCGACATCGCAAATCATATCTATGTTTCACAATAAGATATAATATTCAATGCGAAGTGTCATGTATACCTCGTATTCACTTCAAAAGAATGTAAATGCGACACTTCCATGCTAGGAAATAGCGTTTGCAGATGTCTACGTATCGAAGCAATAGAGTTCTAATGCTTCTTAAATCGTCATATCGCATCTCATATCTACGTTTCTTGATAAGATATAATATTCACTGCGAAGTGCTATGTATACCTCGTATTCCTTTCAAATGAATGTAAATACGACACTTCCTTGATAGGAAATAGCGTTTGCAGGTGTCTCCGTATCGAAGAAATAGTGTTCTAATGCTTCTTAAATCGCGATATCGCATCTCAATTCTATGTATCGTGATAAGATATAGTATTCATTGCGAAGTGTCATGCTTACCTCGTATTCATTTCAAACGAATGCAAATGCGGCACTTCCTTCCTTGGAAATAGCGTTTGCAGATGTCTACGTATCGAAGCAATAGACATCTAATGCATCATAAATCGCCATATCGCATCTTATTTCTATGTTTCATGATAAGATATAATATTCATTATGCAGTGTTATGTATACCTCGTATTCACCTCAAAAGAATGTAAATGCGACACTTCCTTGCTAGGATTTAGCGTTTGCAGATGTCTACGTATCGAAACAATAGATTTCTAATTCTTCTTAAATCGCGATATCGCATCTCATTTCTATGTTTCATGATAAGATATAATATTCATTGTGCAGTGTTATGTATACCTCGCATTCACTTCAAAAGGTTGTAAATGCGACACTGCCTTGCTTGGAAATAGCGTTTGCAGATGTCTACGTATCGAAGGTAATAGAGTTCTAATGCTTGTTAAATCGTCATATCGCATCTCATTTATTATGTTTCATGATAAGATATTATGTTCATTGTGCAGTGTTATGAATAGCTCGTATTCACTTCAAAAGAATGTAAATGCGACACTTCCTTGCTTGGAAATGGCGTTTGCAGATGTCTACGTATCGAAGCAATAGTTTTCTAATGCTCCTTATATCGCGATATCGCATCTCATTTCTATGTTTCATGATAAGATATAATATTCATTGTGCAGTGTTATGTATACCTCGTATTCACATGAAAAGAATGTAAATGCGACACTTCCTTGCTAGGAAGTAGCGTTTGCAGATGCCTACGTATCGTAGCATTAGTGCTCTAATGCTTCTCAAAAGGCGATATCGTTTCTCCCTTCTATGTTTCATGATAACATATAATATTCATTGCTTAGTTTCATGTATACCTCGCATACACTTCAAATGAATGTAAATGCGACACTTCCTTGCTAGGAAATAGCGTTTGAAGATGTATACGTATCGAAGCAATAGACTTCTAATGCTTCATAAATCGCCATATCGCATCCCATTTCTATGTTTTATGATAAGATATAATATTCATTGTGCAGTGTTATGCATATCTCGTCTACTCTTCAAATGAATGTAAATGCGACACTTCCTTGCTAGGAAATACCGTTTGCCGATGTCTACGTATCGAAAGCAATAGTGTTCTAATGCTTCTTAAATCGCCATATCGCATCTCATTTCTATGATTCATGATAAGATATAATATTCATTGTGCAGTGTTATGTATACCTCGTATTCACCTCAAAAGAATGTATATGCCTTGACACTTCCTTGCTAGGAAATAGCGTTTGCAGATGTCTACGTATCGAAGCAATAGAGTTCTAATGCTTCTTAAATCGTCATATCCCATCTCATATCTACGTTTCTTGATAAGATATAATATTCACTGCGAAGTGCTATGTATACCTCGTATTCCTTTCAAAAGAATGTAAATGCGAAACTTCCTTGTTAGGAAGTAGCGTTTGCAGATGTATATGTATCGAAGCAATAGAGTTCCAATGCTTCTTAAATCGTCATATCGCATCTCATTTCTATGTTTCATGATAAGATATAATATTCATTGCGATGTGTCATGTATACCTGGTATTCCTTTCAAAATAATATAAATGCGGCACTTCCTTGCTAGGATATAGCGCTGGCAGATGTCTACGTTTCGAAGCAATATATTTCTAATGCTTTCTAATTCGCGATATCGCATTTCATATCTATGTTTCATGATAATATATAATATTCATTGCAAAGTGTCATGTATACCTCGCATACACTTCAAATGAATGTGAATGCGACAGTTCCATGCTAGGAAATAGTGTTTGCAGATATCTACGTATGGAAGCAATAGAGTTCTAAAGCTTCTTAAATCGCGACATCGCATCTCATTTCTATGTTTCATGATAAGATATAATTTTCATTGTGCAGTGTTATGAATACCTCGTATTCACTTCAAAAGAATGTAAATGCGACACTTCCTTGCTTGGAAATGGCGTTTGCAGATGTCTACGTATCGAAGCAACAGTTTTCTAATGCTCCTTAAATCGCAATATCGAATCTCATCTCTATGTTTCATGATAAGATATAATATTCATTGTGCAGTGTTATGTATACCTCGTATTCACATGAAGAGAATGTAAATGCGATACTTCCTTGCTAGGAAATAGCGTTTGCAGATGCCTACGTATCGTAGCATTAGTGCTCTAATGCTTCTCAAAAGGCGATATCGTTTCTCCCTTCTATGTTTCATGATAATATATAATATTCATTGCTTAGTGTCATGTATATCTCGCATACACATCAAATGAATGTAAATGCGACACTTCCTTGCTAGGAAATAGCTTTTGCAGATGTCTACGTATCGAAGCAATAGTGTTCTAATGCTTCTTAAATCGCCATATCGCATCTCATTTCTATGTTTTATGATAAGATATAATATTCATTGTGCAGTGTTATGTATATCTCGTCTACTCTTCAAATGAATGTAAATGCGACACTTCCTTGCTAGGAAATACCGTTTGCCGATGTCTACGTCTCGAAGCAATAGTGTTCTAATGCTTCTTAAATCGCCATATCGCATCTCATTTCTATGTTTTATGATAAGATATAATATTCATTGTGCAGTGTTATGTATATCTCGTCTACTCTTCAAATGAATATAAATGCGACACTTCCTTGCTAGGAAATAGCGTTTGAAGATGTATACGTATCGAAGCAATAGACTTCTAATGCTTCATGAATCGCCATATCGCATCTCATTTCTATGTTTTATGATAAGATATAATATTCATTGTGCAGTGTTATGCATATCTCGTCTACTCTTCAAATGAATGTAAATGCGACACTTCCTTGCTAGGAAATAGCGTTTGCAGATGTATACGTACCGAAGCAATAGACTTCTAATGCTTCATAAATCGCCATATCGCATATCATTTCTATGTTTTATGATAAGATATAATATTCATTGTGCAGTGTTATGTATATCTCGTCTACTCTTCAAATGAATGTAAATGCGACACTTCCTTGGTGGGAAATACCGTTTGCAGATGTCTACGTATCGAAGCAATAGTGTTCTAATGCTTCGTAAATCGCCATATCGCATCTCATTTCTATGCTTCATGATAAGATATAATAT
Organism: Xylocopa sonorina; assembly: GCF_050948175.1. Taxonomy (NCBI): domain Eukaryota; kingdom Metazoa; phylum Arthropoda; class Insecta; order Hymenoptera; family Apidae; genus Xylocopa; species Xylocopa sonorina. Next base: position 573,888 of record NW_027490193.1, on the reverse strand, counting down.
TCATTGTGCAGTGTTATGTATACCTCGTATTCACCTCAAAAGTATGTATATGCCTTGACACTTCCTTGCTAGGAAATAGCGTTTGCAGATGTCTACGTATCGAAGCAATAGAGTTCTAATGCTTCTTAAATCGTCATATCGCATCTCATATCTACGTTTCTTGATAAGATATAATATTCATTGTGCAGTGTTATGTATACCTCGTATTCACTTCAAAAGAATGTAAATGCGACCGATCCTTGCTAGGAAATAGCGTTTGCAGATGTCTATGTATCGAAGCAATAGACTTCTAATGCTTCTTAAATCGCGATATAGCATCTCATTTCTATGTTTCATGATAATATATAATATTCATTGCGAAGTATCATGTATACCTCGCATGCACTTCATCTGCATGTAAATGGGACACTTCCTTTCTAGGAAATAGCGTCGGAAGGTTTCTACGTATCGAAGCGATAAAGTTCTAGTGCTTCCTAAAACGAGATATCGTATCTCATTTCTATGTTTCATGATAAGACATAATATTCATTGTGGAGTGTTATGCATACCTCGTATTCTCTTCAAAAGAATGTGAATGCGACACTTCCTTGTTGGGAGTAGCTTTTGCAGATGTCTACGTATCGAAGCAATAGGGTTCTAATGCATTTTAAATCGCGATATCGCATATCATTTCTATGTCTCATAATAGGATATAATATTCACTGCGAAGTGTTATGTATTCCTCCTCTATACTTCAGATGAATATAAATGCGACACTTCCTTTCTAGGATTTAGCGTTTCCAGATGGCTACGTATCGAAGCAATATATTTCTAATGCTTCTGAAAACGCGATATCGCATCTCCTTTCTATGTTTCGTGATAAGATATAATATTCATGGTGGAGTGTCATGTCTACTTCGTATTCATCTCAAAAATCTGTAAATGCGACATTTCCTTGTTAGGAAATAGCGTTTGCAGATATCTACGTATAGTGGCATTAAAGTTTTAATGCTTCTCAAAATGCGATTTCGCATATCACTTCTTTGTCTCATGATAAGATATAATATTCATTGCGAAGTGTCATGTATACCTCGCATACACTTCAAATGAATGTGAATGCGACAGTTCCATGCTAGGAAATAGTGTTTGCAGATATCTACGTATGGAAGCAATAGAGTTCTAAAGCTTCTTAAATCGCGACATCGCATCTCATTTCTATGTTTCATGATAAGATATAATTTTCATTGTGCAGTGTTATGAATACCTCGTATTCACTTCAAAAGAATGTAAATGCGACACTTCCTTGCTTGGAAATGGCGTTTGCAGATGTCTACGTATCGAAGCAACAGTTTTCTAATGCTCCTTAAATCGCAATATCGAATCTCATCTCTATGTTTCATGATAAGATATAATATTCATTGTGCAGTGTTATGTATACCTCGTATTCACATGAAGAGAATGTAAATGCGATACTTCCTTGCTAGGAAATAGCGTTTGCAGATGCCTACGTATCGTAGCATTAGTGCTCTAATGCTTCTCAAAAGGCGATATCGTTTCTCCCTTCTATGTTTCATGATAATATATAATATTCATTGCTTAGTGTCATGTATATCTCGCATACACATCAAATGAATGTAAATGCGACACTTCCTTGCTAGGAAATAGCTTTTGCAGATGTCTACGTATCGAAGCAATAGTGTTCTAATGCTTCTTAAATCGCCATATCGCATCTCATTTCTATGTTTTATGATAAGATATAATATTCATTGTGCAGTGTTATGTATATCTCGTCTACTCTTCAAATGAATGTAAATGCGACACTTCCTTGCTAGGAAATACCGTTTGCCGATGTCTACGTCTCGAAGCAATAGTGTTCTAATGCTTCTTAAATCGCCATATCGCATCTCATTTCTATGTTTTATGATAAGATATAATATTCATTGTGCAGTGTTATGTATATCTCGTCTACTCTTCAAATGAATATAAATGCGACACTTCCTTGCTAGGAAATAGCGTTTGAAGATGTATACGTATCGAAGCAATAGACTTCTAATGCTTCATGAATCGCCATATCGCATCTCATTTCTATGTTTTATGATAAGATATAATATTCATTGTGCAGTGTTATGCATATCTCGTCTACTCTTCAAATGAATGTAAATGCGACACTTCCTTGCTAGGAAATAGCGTTTGCAGATGTATACGTACCGAAGCAATAGACTTCTAATGCTTCATAAATCGCCATATCGCATATCATTTCTATGTTTTATGATAAGATATAATATTCATTGTGCAGTGTTATGTATATCTCGTCTACTCTTCAAATGAATGTAAATGCGACACTTCCTTGGTGGGAAATACCGTTTGCAGATGTCTACGTATCGAAGCAATAGTGTTCTAATGCTTCGTAAATCGCCATATCGCATCTCATTTCTATGCTTCATGATAAGATATAATATTCATTGTGCAGTGTTATGTATACCTCGTATTCACCTCAAAAGTATGTATATGCCTTGACACTTCCTTGCTAGGAAATAGCGTTTGCAGATGTCTACGTATCGAAGCAATAGAGTTCTAATGCTTCTTAAATCGTCATATCGCATCTCATATCTACGTTTCTTGATAAGATATAATATTCATTGTGCAGTGTTATGTATACCTCGTATTCACTTCAAAAGAATGTAAATGCGACCGATCCTTGCTAGGAAATAGCGTTTGCAGATGTCTATGTATCGAAGCAATAGACTTCTAATGCTTCTTAAATCGCGATATAGCATCTCATTTCTATGTTTCATGATAATATATAACATTCATTGCGAAGTATCATGTATACCTCGCATGCACTTCATCTGCATGTAAATGGGACACTTCCTTTCTAGGAAATAGCGTCGGAAGGTTTCTACGTATCGAAGCGATAAAGTTCTAGTGCTTCCTAAAACGAGATATCGTATCTCATTTCTATGTTTCATGATAAGACATAATATTCATTGTGGAGTGTTATGCATACCTCGTATTCTCTTCAAAAGAATGTGAATGCGACACTTCCTTGTTGGGAGTAGCTTTTGCAGATGTCTACGTATCGAAGCAACAGATTTCAAATGCTTCTTAAAACGCGATATCGCATCTCATTTCTATGTTTCATGATAAGATATAATATTCATGGTGGAGTGTCATGTCTACTTCGTATTCATCTCAAAAATCTGTAAATGCGACATTTCCTTGTTAGGAAATAGCGTTTGCAGATATCTACGTATAGTGGCATTAAAGTTTTAATGCTTCTCAAAATGCGATTTCGCATATCACTTCTTTGTCTCATGATAAGATATAATATTCATTGCGAAGTGTCATGTATACCTCGCATACACTTCAAATGAATGTGAATGCGACAGTTCCATGCTAGGAAATAGTGTTTGCAGATATCTACGTATGGAAGCAGTAGAGTTCTAAGGCTTCTTAAATCGCGATATCGCATCTCATTTCTATGTTTCATGATAAGATATAATGTTCATTGTGCAGTGTTATGAATACCTCGTATTCACTTCAAAAGAATGTAAATGCGACACTTCCTTGCTTGGAAATGGCGTTTGCAGATGTCTACGTATCGAAGCAATAGTTTTATAATGCTCCTTATATCGCGATATCGCATCTCATTTCTATGTTTCATGATAAGATATAATATTCATTGTGCAGTGTTATGTATACCTCGTATTCACATGAAAAGAATGTAAATGCGACACTTCCTTGCTAGGAAGTAGCGTTTGCAGATGCCTACGTATCGTAGCATTAGTGCTCTAATGCTTCTCCAAAGGCGATATCGTTTCTCCCTTCTATGTTTCATGATAATATATAATATTCATTGCTCAGTGTCATGTATACCTCGCATGCACTTCAAATGAATGTAAATGCGACACTTCCTTGCTAGGAAATAGCGTTTGCAGATGTCTACGCATCGAAGCAATAGAGTTCCAATGCTTCTTAAATAGCCATATCGCATATCATTTCTATGTTTCATGACAATATATAATATTCATTGCGATGGGTCATGTATACCTCGCATACACTTAAAATGTATGTAAATGCGACACTTCCTTGCTAGGAAATAGCGTTTGCAGATGTCTACGTATCGAAGCAATACATTTCTAATGCTTCTTAAATCGCGAATAAGATATAATATTCATTGTGCAGTGTTATGTATATCTCGTCTATACGTCAAGTGGATGTAAATGCGACACTTCCTTGCTAGGAAATAGCGTTTGCAGATGTCTACGTATCGAAGCAATAGAGTTCTAAAACCTTCTAATTCGCGATATCGCATCTCATTTCTATGTTTTATGATAAGATATAATATTCATTGTGGAGTCTTATGTATACCTCGTATTCGTTTCAAAAGATTGTAAATGCGACACGTCCTTGCTACTAAGTAGCGTTTGCAGATGCCTACGTATCGAAGCAATAGTGTTCTAATGATTCTTAAATCGCGATATCGCATCTCATTTCTATGTTTCATGACAATATATAATATTCATTGCGAAGGGTCATGTATACCTCGCATACACTTAAAATGAATGTAAATGCGACACTTCCTTGCTAGGAAATAGCGTTTGCAGATGTCTACGTATCGAAGCAATAGATTTCTAAAGCTTGCTAATTCGCGATATCGCATCTCATATCTATGTTTCATGATAATATATAATATTCATTGCGAAGTTTCATGTATTCCTCGCATACAATTCAAACGAATGTGAATGCGACAGTTCCTTCCTAGGAAATAGTGTTTGCAGATGCCTACGTGTCGAAGCAATAGTGTTCTAATGCTTCTTAAATCGTCATATCGCATCTCAATTCTATGTTTCATGATAAGATATAATATTCATTGTGAAGTGTCATGTATACCTCGTATTCCTTTCAATAGAATGTAAATGCGACACTCCGCTGTTAGGAAGTAGCGTTTGCAGATATCTACGTATCGAACCAATAGTGTTCTAATGCTTCTTAAATCGCGATATCGCATCTCATTTCTATCTTTCATGACAATATATAATATTCATTGCGATGGGTCATGAATACCTTGCATACACTCAAAATGCATGTAAATGCGACACTTCCTTGTTAGGAAATAGCGTTTGCAGATGTCTACGTATCGAAGCAATAGATTTCTAATGCTTCTTAAATCGCGATATCGCATCTCATCTCAATGTTTCATGATAAGATACAATATTCATTGTGCAGTGTTATGTATATCTCGTCTATACTGCAAATGGATGTAAATGCTACAATTTCTTGCTAGTAGTCTACGTATCGTGGCATTAGAGTTCTAATGCTTCTTAAATCGCCATATCGGATCTCATTTCTATGCTTCATGATAAGATATAATATTCATTGTGCAGTGTTATGTACATCTCGACTATACTTCGAGTGGATGTAAATGCGACACTTCCTTGCTAGGAAATAGCGTTTGCAGATGTCCACGTATCGTGGCATTAGAGTTCTAATGCTTCTCAAAACACGATATCGCTACTCATTACTATGCTTCATGGTAATATATAATATTCATTGCGAAGTGTCATGTATACCTCGTATTCGCTTCAAATGAATGTAAATGCGACACTTCCATGCTAGGAAATAGCGTTTGCAGATGTCTACGTATCGTAGCAATAGAGTTGTAATGCTTCTTAAATCGCGATATCGCATCTCACTACTATGTTTCATGATAAGATATAATATCCATTGCGAAGTGTCATGTATACCTCGTATTCACTTCAAAAGAATGTAAATGCGACACTTCCATGCTTGGAAATAGCCTTTGCAGATGTCTACGTATCGTAGCAACAGAGTTCTAATGCTTCTTAAAACGAGATGTCGCATCTCACATCTATATTTCGAGATAAGGTATAATATTCATTGCGAAGTGTCATGTATACCTCGTATTCACTTCAAATGAATGTAAATGCGACACTTCCATGCTAGGAAATAGCGTTTGCAGATGTCTACGTATCGTAGCAATAGAGTTCTAATGCTTCTTAAAACGAGATGTCGCATCTCATTTCTATGTTTCATGATCAGATATAATATTCACTGCGAAGTGTCATGTATACCTCGTACTCACTTCAAAAGGATGTAAATGCGACACTTCCTTGCTAGGAAATAGCGTTTCCAGATGACTACGTGTCGAAACAGTAGGGTTCTAATGATTCTTAAAATGCCATATCGCATCTCACTTCTATGTTTCATGATAAGATATAATATTCAATGCGAAGTGTCATGTATATCTCGTATTCACTTCAAACGAATGTAAATGCGACACTTCCATGCTAGGAAATAGCGTTTGCAGATGTCTACGTATCGCAGCAATAGAGTTCCAATGCTTCCTAAAACGCGATATCGCATCTCTCTTCTATGTTTCATGAGAAGAAATAATATTCATTATGGTGTGTTATGTATACCTCGTACTCACTTCAAAAGAATGTAAATGCGACCCTCCCATCCTAGGAAATAGCGTTTGCAGATGTCTACGTATCGTAGCAATAGAGTTCTAATGCTTCTTAAAACGAGATGTCGCATTTCATTTCTATGTTTCGTGATAAGATACAATATTCATTGTGGAGTGTTATGTATACCTCGAATTCACTTCAAAAGAATGTAAATGCGACACTTCCATGCTAGGAAATAGCGTTTGCAGATGTCTACGCATCGTAGCGATAGAGTTTTAATGCTACTTAAAACGAGATGTCGCATTTCATTTCTATGTTTCGTGATAAGATACAATATTCATTGTGGAGTGTTATGTATACCTCGTATTCACATCAAAAGAATGTAAATGCGACACTTCCTTGCTAGGAAATAACATTTGCAGATGTCTACGCATCGTAGCAATAGAGTTCTAGTGCTTCTTAAATCGCGATATCGCATCTCACATCTATGTTTCGAGATAAGATATAATATTCATTGCGAAGAGTCATGTATACCTCGTATTAACTTCAAAAGAATGTAAATGCGGCATTTCCATGCTAGGTAATAGCGTTTGCATATGTTTATGTACCGTAGCAGTAGAGTACTAATGCTTCTTAGAACGCGATATCGCATCTCACTGCTATGTTTCATGATGAGATATAATATTCATTATGGAGTGTCATGTATACCTCGTATTCACTTCAAAAGAATGTTAATGCGACACTTACATGCTAGGAAATAGCGTTTGCAGATGTCTACGTATCGCAGCAATAGAGTTCTAATGCTCCTTAGAACGCGATATCGCATCTCACATCTATATTTCATGATAAGATATAATATTCATTGCGAAGTGTCATGTATACTTCGTATTCACATGACAAGAATGTAAATGCGACGCTTCCATGCTAGGAAATAGCGTTTTCAGATGTCTACGTATCGTAACAATAGTGTTCTAATGCTTCTCAAAACTCGATATAGCACCTCATTCCTATGTTTCATGATAAGATATAATATTCATTGCGAAGTGTCATGTATACCTCGTATTCACATCAAAAGAATGTAAATGCGACACTTCCATGCTAGGAAATAGCGTTTGCAGATGTCTACGTATCGCAGCAATAGAGTTCCAATGCTTCCTAAAACGCGATATCGCATCTCAGTTCTATATTTCATGATAAGATATAGTATCCATTGCGAAGTGTCATGTATATCTCGTATTCACTTCAAAAGAATGTAAATGCGACCCTCCCATCCTAGGAAATAGCGTTTGCAGATGTCTACGTATCGTAGCAATAGAGTTCTAATGCTTCTTAAAACGAGATGTCGCTTCTCATTTCTATGTTTCATGATCAGATATAATATTCATTGCGAAGTGTCATGTATACCTCGTATTTACTTCAAAAGGATGTAAATGCGACACTTCCTTGCTAGGAAATAGCGTTTCCAGATGACTACGTGTCGAAACAATAGGGTTCTAGTGATTCTTAAAATGCCATATCGCATCTCACTTCTATGTTTCATGATAAGATATAATATTCATTGCGAAGTGTCATGTATATCTCGTATTCACTTCAAACGAATGTAAATGCGACGCTTCCATGCTAGGAAATAGCGTTTGCAGATGTCTACGTATCGCAGCAATAGAGTTCCAATGCTTCCTAAAGCGCGATATCGCATCTCTCTTCTATGTTTCATGATAAGGTATAATATTCATTGCGAAGCGTCATGTATACCTCGTATTCACTTCAAATGAATGAAAATGCGACACTTCCATGCTAGGAAATAGCGTTTGCAGATGTCTACGTGTCGTAGCAATAGAGTTCTAATGGTTCTTAAAACGCGATATCGCATCTCACTGCCATGCTTCATGAGAAGATATAATATTCATTATGGAGTGTCATGTATACCTCGTACTCACTTCAAAAGAATGTAAATGCGACCCTTCCATCCTAGGAAATAGCGTTTGCAGATGTCTGCGTATCGTAGCAACAGAGTTCTAATGCTTCTTAAAACGAGATGTCGCATCTCATTTCTATGTTTCATGATCAGATATAATATTCATTGCGAAGTGTCATGTATACCTCGTATTCACTTCAAAAGGATGTAAATGCGACACTTCCTTGCTAGGAAATAGCGTTTCCAGATGACTACGTGTCGAAACAATAGGGTTCTAATGCTTCTCAAAACGCGATATAGCACCTCATTACTATGTTTCATGATAAGATATAATATTCATTGCGAAGTGTCATGTATACCTCGTATTCACTTCAAAAGAATGTAAATGCGACACTTCCATGCTAGGAAATAGCGTTTGCAGATGTCTACGTATCGCAGCAATAGAGATCCAATGCTTCCTAAAACACGATATTGCATCACTCTTCTATGTTTCATGATAAGGTATAATATTCCTTTCGAAGTGTCATGTATACCTCGTATTCACTTCAAATGAATGTAAATGCGACACTTCCATGCTAGGAAATAGCGTTTGCAGATGTCTGCGTATCGTAGCAACAGCGTTCTAATGCTTCTTAAAACGAGATGTCGCATCTCATTTCTATGTTTCATGATCAGATATAATATTCATTGCGAAGTGTCATGTATATCTCGTATTCACTTCAAACGAATGTAAATGCGACACTTCCATGCTAGGAAATAGCGTTTGCAGATGTCTACGTATCGCAGCAATAGAGTTCCAATGCTTCCTGAAGCGCGATATCGCATCTCTCTTCTATGTTTCATGAGAAGATATAATATTCATTATGGAGTGTTATGTATACCTCGTACTCACTTCAAAAGAATGTAAATGCGACCCTTCCATCCTAGGAAATAGCGTTTGCAGATGTCTACGTATCGTAGCAATAGAGTTCTAATGCTTCTTAAAACGAGATGTCGCATCTCATTACTATGTTTCATGATCAGATATAATATTCATTGCGAAGTGTCATGTATACTTCGTATTCACTTCAAAAGGATGTAAATGCGACACTTCCTTGCTAGGAAATAGCGTTTCCAGATGACTACGTGTCGAAACAATAGGGTTCTAATGATTCATAAAATGCCATATCGCATCTCACTTCTATGTTTCATGATAAGATATAATATTCAATGCGAAGTGTCATGTATATCTCGTATTCACTTCAAACGAATGTAAATGCGACACTTCCATGCTAGGAAATAGCGTTTGCAGATGTCTACGTATCGCAGCAATAGAGTTCCAATGCTTCCTAAAACGCGATATCGCATCTCTCTTCTATTTTTCATGAGAAGAAATAATATTCATTATGGTGTGTTATGTATACCTCGTACTCACTTCAAAAGAATGTAAATGCGACCCTCCCATCCTAGGAAATAGCGTTTGCAGATGTCTACGTATCGTAGCAATAGAGTTCTAATGCTTCTTAAAACGAGATGTCGCTTCTCATTTCTATGTTTCATGATCAGATATAATATTCATAGCGAAGTGTCATGTATACCTCGTATTCGCTTCAAATGAATGTAAATGCGACACTTCCATGCTAGGAAATAGCGTTTGCAGACGTCTACGTATCGTAGCAATAGAGTTCTAATGCTTCTCAAAACGCGATATAGCACTTCATTCCAATGTTTCATGATAAGATATAATATTCATTGCGAAGTGTCATGTATATCTCGTATTCACATCAAAAGAATGTAAATGCGACACTTCCATGCTAGGAAATAGCGTTTGCAGATGTCTACCTATCGTAGCAATAGAGTTCTAATGCTTCTTAAAACGAGATGCCTCATTTCATTTCTATGTTCCGTGATAAGATATAATATTCATTGTGGAGTGTCATGTATACCTCGTATTCACTTCAAATGAATGTAAATGCGACACTTCCATCCTAGGAAATAGCGTTTGCAGATGTCTACGTATCGTAGCAATAGAGTTCTAATGCTCCTTAGAACGCGATATCGCATCTCACTTCTATGTTACATGATAAGATATAATATTCATTATGGAGTGTTATGTATACCTCGTACTCACTTCAAAAGAATGTAAATGCGACCCTTCCATGCTAGGAAATAGCCTTTGCAGATGTCTACGTATCGCAGCAATAGAGTTCCAATGCTTCCTAAAACGCGATATCGCACCTCTCTTCTATGTTTCATGATAAGGTATAATATTCATTGCGAAGTGCCATGTATACCTCGTATTCACTTCAAAAGAATGTAAATGCGACACTTCCTTGCTAGGAAATAGCGTTTGCAGATGTCTACGCATCGAAGCAATAGAGTTCCAATGCTTCTTAAATAGCCATATCGCATATCATTTCTATGTTTCATGACAATATATAATATTCATTGCGATGGGTCATGTATACCTCGCATACACTTAAAATGTATGTAAATGCGACACTTCCTTGCTAGGAAATAGCGTTTGCAGATGTCTACGTATCGAAGCAATACATTTCTAATGCTTCTTAAATCGCGAATAAGATATAATATTCATTGTGCAGTGTTATGTATATCTCGTCTATACTTCAAGTGGATGTAAATGCGACACTTCCTTGCTAGGAAATAGCGTTTGCAGATGTCTACGTATCGAAGCAATAGAGTTCTAAAACCTTCTAATTCGCGATATCGCATCTCATTTCTATGTTTTATGATAAGATATAATATTCATTGTGGAGTCTTATGTATACCTCGTATTCGTTTCAAAAGATTGTAAATGCGACACGTCCTTGCTACTAAGTAGCGTTTGCAGATGCCTACGTATCGAAGCAATAGTGTTCTAATGATTCTTAAATCGCGATATCGCATCTCATTTCTATGTTTCATGACAATATATAATATTCATTGCGAAGGGTCATGTATACCTCGCATACACTTAAAATGAATGTAAATGCGACACTTCCTTGCTAGGAAATAGCGTTTGCAGATGTCTACGTATCGAAGCAATAGATTTCTAAAGCTTGCTAATTCGCGATATCGCATCTCATATCTATGTTTCATGATAATATATAATATTCATTGCGAAGTTTCATGTATTCCTCGCATACAATTCAAACGAATGTGAATGCGACAGTTCCTTCCTAGGAAATAGTGTTTGCAGATGCCTACGTGTCGAAGCAATAGTGTTCTAATGCTTCTTAAATCGTCATATCGCATCTCAATTCTATGTTTCATGATAAGATATAATATTCATTGTGAAGTGTCATGTATACCTCGTATTCCTTTCAATAGAATGTAAATGCGACACTCCGCTGTTAGGAAGTAGCGTTTGCAGATATCTACGTATCGAACCAATAGTGTTCTAATGCTTCTTAAATCGCGATATCGCATCTCATTTCTATCTTTCATGACAATATATAATATTCATTGCGATGGGTCATGAATACCTTGCATACACTCAAAATGCATGTAAATGCGACACTTCCTTGTTAGGAAATAGCGTTTGCAGATGTCTACGTATCGAAGCAATAGATTTCTAATGCTTCTTAAATCGCGATATCGCATCTCATCTCAATGTTTCATGATAAGATACAATATTCATTGTGCAGTGTTATGTATATCTCGTCTATACTGCAAATGGATGTAAATGCTACAATTTCTTGCTAGTAGTCTACGTATCGTGGCATTAGAGTTCTAATGCTTCTTAAATCGCCATATCGGATCTCATTTCTATGCTTCATGATAAGATATAATATTCATTGTGCAGTGTTATGTACATCTCGACTATACTTCGAGTGGATGTAAATGCGACACTTCCTTGCTAGGAAATAGCGTTTGCAGATGTCCACGTATCGTGGCATTAGAGTTCTAATGCTTCTCAAAACACGATATCGCTACTCATTACTATGCTTCATGGTAATATATAATATTCATTGCGAAGTGTCATGTATACCTCGTATTCGCTTCAAATGAATGTAAATGCGACACTTCCATGCTAGGAAATAGCGTTTGCAGATGTCTACGTATCGTAGCAATAGAGTTGTAATGCTTCTTAAATCGCGATATCGCATCTCACTACTATGTTTCATGATAAGATATAATATCCATTGCGAAGTGTCATGTATACCTCGTATTCACTTCAAAAGAATGTAAATGCGACACTTCCATGCTTGGAAATAGCCTTTGCAGATGTCTACGTATCGTAGCAACAGAGTTCTAATGCTTCTTAAAACGAGATGTCGCATCTCACATCTATATTTCGAGATAAGGTATAATATTCATTGCGAAGTGTCATGTATACCTCGTATTCACTTCAAATGAATGTAAATGCGACACTTCCATGCTAGGAAATAGCGTTTGCAGATGTCTACGTATCGTAGCAATAGAGTTCTAATGCTTCTTAAAACGAGATGTCGCATCTCATTTCTATGTTTCATGATCAGATATAATATTCACTGCGAAGTGTCATGTATACCTCGTACTCACTTCAAAAGGATGT